>NC_064851.1:151410003-151470003 GCF_024139225.1 Suncus etruscus | reverse complement strand
ACTAGGTCAACTGAGTGCAAGGTAAGGATTTTAACTCTTGTTCTATCTCTTCAGTCCATCATCCATTCTAATATGTGGTAGAAATTGTATTTAAACCCAAGTCCATCACTAAAATCTGTCTATATAATTGCCTAAAACATTTACAAACACTATACACGCACACTCTATGCTTGAAAAATATGATTAGCAGACCTAGATTCTATGGTCACATCTTTGAAAGCAAAAATGCCTTTAATAAGTATTAAGTCTCTTACAAACTTTTTTTATTTGTTTTTTCAGGCTACACCCAGCAGCACTCAGGAGTCACTCCTGATGGGCTCAGGGAAACAGGGGACACATGGATCAAACCCAGGTCAGCTATGTGCAAGGCAAGCTGTACTTTAACTCCAGTTTAAAAACTATATGCAATTTAGCTTTTTTTGGGGGGGGGCAGGGGGGACACACCCAGCAGTGCTCAGGGGTTACTCCTGGCTATCTGCTCAGAAATAATTCCTGGGCCCGGAGAGATAGCACAGCGGCGTTTGCCTTGCAAATGACTGATCCAGGACCAAAGGTGGTTGGTTCGAATCCCGGTGTCCCATATGGTCCCCAGTGCCTGCCAGGAGCTATTTCTGAGCAGACAGCCAGGAGTAACCCCTGAGCAATGCCGGGTGTGACCCAAAAAACCAAAAAAAAAAAAAAAAAAAGAAATAATTCCTGGCAGGCACGGGGGACCATATGGGACGCCGGGATTCGAACCAACCACCTTAAGTCCTGGGTCGGCTGCTTGCAAGACAAAAGCTGCTGTATTATCTCTCCAGCCCTGCAATTTAGCTTTTAAGCTGACTGTGTAGAACTTTTAGACAAAAATTAAGGGAGCAAAGCTACTTTAAATAATATAAAAAACTGCAAATGAAACCACTGCCTTTCAAAAACAAAAAATACTTCTTATTCGTTTGATTTTCTCCTGAGTTACAAATCTAAACATGTTTGGTAATATAAACTATATACCTGCTTTCTTTATAGTTAAAAAAATTAAATAAAAAAAAATCATCGTTCAGGGGCCGTAGAGATAGCACAGCGGTATCAACCCAGGAGGGGCCTAGTTCAATTCCCAGCATCCCATCTGGTCTCCCAGCTATCAGAGGTGATTTCTGAGAGCAGAACCAGGAGTAAACCCCTGAACGCCGCTGGGTGTGGCCCAAAAACCAATAATTAATTAATAATAAATAAAGTTTTAAAACAATCATTATTCATGTCTATTAACTGAGAAACACATTTTCAAGCTTTAGTTAGAGCAATTAACAATCCTTCAGGACCATATTTAACTGGGTATTGGACCTATTGGACATACTCACCTTCTAATGTTTTAATCCCTTCATCAACAAACTTCCTTGCAGCAGAGGGACTGCAAAGAAAGTAAAGTAAAATATTAAATGAAAATTAGGATCCTTGTAACAAATAACCAACTTATCACATCCAATACAGAATAATAACTGAACTAAGCAAGACTTGCTAAGACACTTAAAAATAGTGTCACTTGGAATTGAACTGAGATGTGTGACCCCAGCAGCGGCAGCTGTGGGCAGAATTTGGACTAAAAAAACAGCATTTGGAATTGAACTGAGGTGCGTGGTGGCAATTGGCTGTGGGCAGAGTTTGGACCAAACTAAGTGTCATTTGTATTTGAACTGAGGGGTGTGACCCCAGCAGCCATGGATACTGGCTGTAGGCAGAGTATGGATTTAAAAAGGGCATTTGGAATTGAAATGAGGTGTGTGACCCTCTGTGGCAGCAGTTGTGGGCCATGGGCAGTTTGGACTAAAAAAAGCAGCATTTGGAATTGAACTGAGGTGTGTGGTGGCAGTGGCAATGGGCTGTGGGCAGAGTTTGGACTAAAATAAGTGTCATTTGGATTTGAGATGAGGGGTGTGACCCCAGCAATCATGGATACTGGCAATACGCAGAGTTTGGATTTAAAAAAGGATATTTGAAATGGAAATGAGGTGTGTGACACCAACTGTAGCAGCTTTGGGCTGTGAGTAGAGTTTGGACTAATAAAAGCCATTTGGAACTGAAATGAGGTGTATGACCCCAGTGGCAGCAGCTGTGGGCTATGGCGGTTTGGACAAAAAAATAAACAACAAAAACAAAAACAAAAAACGCCTTTGGAATTATATTGAAGTATGTAACCCCAGTCAAGAGGGCAGCTGCTCAGCTTTGGTCCACGGCTATGCATTTATTTTAGACAAAGAGACTCAACACAATTCAGAAAAATGGCACCACACTACAAAGGCCACATAGAATAATAATGCAGAACCCCATCACACCTGTTAACTTATTTTTTTTAATAAAATCTTTATTTAAGCAACATGATTACAAGCATGATTGTAGTTGGGTTTCAGTTATAAAGGGAACAACCCACCCCTTCACCAGTGCAAAATTCTTTTTTTTTTTTTTTTTTTTTGGTTTTTGGGCCACACCCTGTGACGCTCAGGGGTTATTCCTGGCTATGCGCTCAGAAGTTGCTCCTGGCTTCTTGGGGGACCATATGGGACGCCGGGGGATCGAACCGCGGTCCGTCCTAGGCTAGCGCAGGCAAGGCAGGCACCTTACCTCTAGCGCCACCGCCCGGCCCCAGTGCAAAATTCTTAAGAGCCAATCCACATTAATCCAAAACCTCTCTGATCAGGACTTTAGAGAGGAAATGTTGAGCTTTTCAAACAACTCAAGGAAACCATGGACCAGATAGCCTGTAAGATTCAAGAGGATATGAGAGTAGAAATGAGAAAACTTCCAACAGAAATATCAGGGTTGCCTGAACCAGGGATGGCATCCATGAAACATCCAGGTTTGTCTATAACATCACCTGGAAGCAATCCTCTACCACGGAAGACCCTATCACTGCTCAGACATCGACCTGCTCAAAAGAGACTTCCCTTAACACTGAGAAGACTTTAACAACAACGACCTGCTTACAGGACAGGGCTTCCTGCATTGCCCTTTAATGGTGAGGTGAAACGAGAGAACGCTCCACATCATGACTTCAATGTAGGATATGCAGATTCCAGGATCTTTAATACAGAAACGTGATACCAACAACAGAGACTGTGTGAAAAGTGTGTTGGCACTATGGACAATGTCTTGGATTGGACGATAACTTGCCTGGAGCCTAGAGTTGGTCTTATGCCAGGAAACTTCAGGGGTAGGATCTCTTTGTATTTAGGCCAAGGTTATTCCTTTCCATGCCTATCATATTTTGGTGGGCCTATGCAAACAACAATTGCCACTCTAACACCGTTTTTACTGTGCTCCTTTGACTCTAATCCTTAAAAGAAAAAACCACTTAAAATTTGAGGTTAACTTAAGCTAATATGCATGTACATGGAAATGTAAAAAATACTATGCCTCTAATGTTTAAGGAGTTACATAAGTTTTATGGCTTTAGATTGCCTTGTGTGCTGTTAAGAAATATTATAATGTGTTACAATCTTGGGACTTGAGGGACAAAGTAATTGTACATGGATTCTGTTTTATTTATCTTAATGTTCTTTGGCTGAAAGTTCAAAGTTAAGATATCAGCAAGGGGACTTCTTCTGAGAATTATGTTATGGGTGATTGTCCTTCCACTGTAACTTTACCTTGTCCTCTTTCTTTGCATCTTTGTTCTCATAATTAAGAATAAAAAAAATTAAAAAAAAGAAAGAAATATCAGGGTTGAAAAACTGGAAAGCCTCACTAGCAGAGTAACAGAATCAGTGAGCAGAAAAATGAGCTGTATAACATCTCCATACAACAGAAGAGGCTGGAAAAGAACCTTAAAATAAACGATCAGAAGATGGAAGAAATCCTCAAAGAAAGTGAACAGACAATAACAGAATGCTGGGATAAACTCAATAGAAACAATTAAGAATCACTGGAGGTCTACAAACCTCCCAGTCGCCATTACAAAAGCCCCACACTCGCTCAGGAAAGAAAGCCCATTAATCCATTGCCCCACAAACCTCACAGACACTTAGCTTATACCAGATGGTTCTAGGCAGAACAGGTCTAATGTCTCTGTCCCTAAGAAAATATACAGTCCCCAAACCAAGAGAACAACCCAACGAACTAATATACAACATTTCTTTCATATTTGAACAACCTTGCTTACCTAGAATAAACCCCAAAATAGATGTACTGCCAACTACCTCTTATACACTTAAACAGACCATGTTTTTTTTGGGGGGGGGGGTGTCACACCAGCGGTTCTTAGGGGTTACTCTTGGCTCTGTGCTCAGAAATTGCTTCTGGCAGGCATGGGGGACCATATAGGATGCCGGGATTCGAACCACTGTCCATTCTGAATTGGTGCGTGCAAGGCAAAAGCCCTACCATTGTGCTATCTCTCCAGCCCAGCAGACCACTTTTTTTAAAATACCCTGAAACTCCAGCATTCTAATCCACCCAATGCAAAGAAAAAGGGGGAAACTAAGAAAGACACCAACAGCTGGGGATATGAAGAGAATTTCTAGCAAATTTCCAAGTCCTCCAAAGTGTACAAATCCTATAGATGAGGACCTAAAAGCAGCATTTAAATGTCTTAGCAATGGAATTCAAGAAATCACTAACCAAAGAAATTAAGAAATCCATATATAATAATTCAACCAACTCAAAGAAGAACTCTATCATAAGATGAGATAATCTATTCAAATGGAACTAAGAGTACTAAAAAACATCCCAATAAGCCATAATAGCAGAATTACACACAAAGAGAATCACATAGATGAACTTGAAGACAAAATACAAGCCAACAACAACAACAAAAAAGTCAATAAAGAAATGAGAGACAAAACATTAGAAGAAAATGTAAGGTACTTAATGAACAAAGACAAAAGAAATAATCTACGCCTACTAGAAATACCAGAAGGGGAGGAAAAAGGGA
Source organism: Suncus etruscus (assembly GCF_024139225.1). Lineage (NCBI taxonomy): Eukaryota > Metazoa > Chordata > Mammalia > Eulipotyphla > Soricidae > Suncus > Suncus etruscus. The sequence goes on along the minus strand of NC_064851.1, from coordinate 151,465,100 downwards.
AAGGGGAAGAACAAGTAGAGAGGGGAAATAATAGAGAATTTTCCAATTCTCTAGAAAGAGTCGGCTGTACAAATCCAAGAGGCAAAAAGAGTTCCAAACAAAATAGACCCTAACAGATCAACACCAAGACATATAGTAATCCAAATGGCAAAAAAGAGAGAGATGAATTCTTCAAAGCAATAAGGGAGAAAAAACAACTCAAGTACAAAGGAAGCAACATAAGAATCAGGGACCAGCATGGTGGCGCTAGAGGTAAGGTGCCTGCCTTGCCAGTGCTAGCCTAGGACGGACCATGGTTCGATCCCCCGGCGTCCCATATGGTCCCCCAAGCCAGGAGCAACTTCTGAGCGCATAGCCAGGAGTAACCCCTGAGCATCACCGGGTGTGGCCCAAACACCAAAAAAAAAAAAAGAATATGACAAAACCATTCCAGTTTTTTTTGGGAGCGGGGGCTGATGAGGTGGTGCTAGAGGTAAGGTGCCTGCCTTGCAAGCGCTAGCCACGGAACGGACAGTTCAATCCCCTGGCATTCCATATGGTTCCCCCAAGCCAGGGGCGATTTCTGAGCGCTTAGCCATAGTAACCCCTGAGCATTGAACGGGTGTGGCCCAAAAAACCAAAAAAAAAAAAAAAGAATCAAACCAGATCTTTCTTTTTTTTTTTTTTGGTTTTTGGGCCACACCCGGTGACGCTCAGGGGTTACTCCTGGCTATGTGCTCAGAAGTCGCTCCTGGCTTGGGGGACCATATGGGACGCCGGGGGATCGAACCGCAGTCCGTCCTAGGCTAGCGCAAGCAAGGCAGGCACCTTACCTCCTGTGCCACCGCCCAGCCCCCCAGATCTTTCATTTTAAACAATTCAGGCAAGAAGAAAGTGGAATGGGGCCGGAGAGATAGCATGGAGGTAAGGCATTTGCCTTTCATGCAGGAGGTCATCGGTTCGAATCCCGGCACCCCAGATGGTCCCCCGTGCCTGCCAGGAGCAATTTCTGAGCCTGGAGCCAGGAATAACCTCCGAGCACTTCCGGGTGTGACCCAAAAACCACAAAGAAAAAAAAAAAAAGAAGAAAGTGGAATGACATATTTAAACTATTGAATGAAAGAAATTTCTTAACCTAGAGTCCACTACCCAGCAAAACTCTAATTTACATGGGAGAGAAGGTTAAAAACATTCTCAGACAAAAAGAACTCAAGATAACTGTGCTAATCAAACCAACTCTAAATGAACTACTCAGAGATTTATTACACATAGCAAATCCCCAATTGTAACGACAACAACCCTAAACAATATAATAGCACAACAACCCTCTCTGTCAATAATTTCCTTAAATGTCAATGGACTAAATTCTCCCATTAAAAGGCAGAGTAGAGTTGGATCAGGAAACAAAACCCAGATATCTGCTGTCTACAGGAAACACACTTAAAAGTTCAGGACAGACACAGGCTGAGAGTAAAAGGATGGAAATCAATTATACATGCCACTGGGGAAAAAAAAAAAGGTGGGACAGCCGATCAGACCAAATTGTATTCAACCTCAAGAAAGTACTAGGAGACAAAGATGAACACTACTTATTGATCAGGGGAACATTAGACCAAGAAGTACTAATTCTGATCAACATTTATGCACCAAATGTAGAGCCAGGAAAATATGTAAGGTTTTTGCTTGCAAATCTGGAGAAACATATGTATAGAAATGTGATAGTAGTGGGAGATTTCAACAAACCATTATTGCTACCAACAGATCCACTAGGCAGAACACTAGCAAAGACATAAGAGCCCTAAATGAGAAACTAGAAAAAAAAAAAAAAAAGAGAAACTAGAAGAACAAAGTCTAATGGACTTATATAGGGCCTTCCATCCTCAGAAAGAAGAATATACATTCCTCTCAAGTGCACATGGAAACCAGGGTAGACTATAAATCTTATACACAAATAATGATAGAGAAAAAATAGACATTTAAAAAAAATTCCATTCACTAACTCAAAGACCTTGGAGTCAACTTAAAGAGGCAAAGGACCTATACAAAGAAAACTACAAAATACTGCTTCAAGAAATAAAAGAGGACACAATGATATAAAGACACATACCCTGTTCATGGATTGGGAGGATTAACATCATTAAAAGCATTGTACAGATTTAATGCGATTTCTCGAAGAATATCCATGACATTCTTTAAAGAGGTGGATCAAACATTCCTAAATTGTCCCAAAATTCATTTGGAACAATAAACACCCACGAATAGCTAAAGCAACCCTTAGGAAAAAGAAGATGGGAGGCATCACTTTCCCCAACTTTAAATTGTATTCCAAAGCTATCATCATTAAAACATAGTATTGGGGGGCCGGAGAGATAGCATGGAGGTAAGGCGTTTGCCTTTCATGCAGGAGGTAATCGGTTCGAATCCCGGCGCCCCATATGGTCCCCTGTGCCTGCCAGGAGCAATTTCTGAGCCTGGAGCTAGGAATAACCCCTGAGCACTGCCGGGTGTGACCCCCCCCCCAAAAAAAAAAAACCCAAAAACAAAACAAAAAAAAAAAACCATAGTATTGGAATAAAGACAGACCCTCAGATCAATGGAATAGATTTGAGTATTCAGAGACTGACCACAGATATACAATTAATCTTTACTAAAGCAACAAGAAATACAATGCAGAGCAAGGAAAGACTTTTCAACAAGAGGTATTGGGATAACTGGTCAACTACATGCAAAATAGTGAATTCAGATCTCTCTTTAACACATGAATGAACAAAGATCAAACCAAAATATATTAAAGACCTTGATTTCAGACCTGAAACCATAAGAGGAAAATGTAGGCAGAACATTCCATGACAAAGGGGCCAGAAAGATAGCACAGTAATAGGGCATTTGCCTTGTATGCGGCTGACCCATGAAGGACTTCCAGCATCCCATATGGTCTCCCAGCCCTGCCAGGGGCGATTTCTGAGTGCAGGGCCAGGAGTAAATCCTGAGCACCACTGGGAATAGCCCTAGAAGCAATTAATCAATACATAAAGTTAAAAAAAAAAAAAAGAACATTCCATGACATTGAGAATAAAGGCATATTCAAGGAGGAAACATGAATGTCCAAGCATTTGCTCCAACAAAGATATACAAATGGGACTACATTATACTGAGAAGCTTCTCCACTTCAAAGGAAACTGTGATTAGGATACAAAGGCTACCCCCAGAATGGGAGAAACTATTCATCCAATACCCATCTGATAAATGATAAATATCTAAGATATACAACATACAGAAAGAACTTAAGAAAAAAAGTCTAACCCCATTAGAAAATGGAGAAAAGTGAACATTTATTCAAAGAAGAAATGTAGATGGAAAAGACATATGAAAAATGCTCCACATCATTAATTACCAGGAAGCTGCAAATAAAAAGAACAATGAGTATCATCTCACACTACAAAGACTGGCACACATCGCAATAAACAAGAACAACCAGTGCTGGTAAAGATGTGGGGAGAAAAGGACTCTTATTCATTACTGTTGGAAATATTGCCTAATCCAGCCTTTTTGGAAAGCAATATGGATATTCCTCAAAAAACTAGAAACATGATCCAGCAAAACCAGTCCTAGGGATACAACATAGGAACACAAAAACACAATACAGAAATGCCCTCTGTACTCTTGTGTTCCTCACATCACTCTTTACGATAGCCAGAATCTGGAAGCAAACAGGTGCCTGACAGCAAATGAATGTTTAAAGAAACTGTTACATCTACAAAATGGAATACTAGGCTGACATTAGGAAAAATGATGTCATGAAATTTGCTTATTCATGGATGAACATGGAGACTATTATGCTGAGTGAAGTGAGTCAAAGGGAGAGGGACAAACATAAAATAATCTTACTTGGGGCCGGCGAGGTGGCGCTAGAGGTAAGGTGTCTGCCTTGCAAGCGCTAGCCAAGGATCAGGACCTCGGTTAGATCCCCCAGAGTCCCATATGGTTCCCCCAAGCCAGGGGCAATTTCTGAGTACTTAGCCAGGAGTAACCCCTGAGCATCAAACGGGGGTGGCCCGTAAAACCAAAAAAAAAAAAAAAAAAAAAATCTTACTTATGTGTGGGATGTTAAAAAAAAAAAAGGAAGACTGGGGGCTGGAGAAATAGCATGGAGGTAGGGCATTTGCCTTGCATGCAGAAGGATGGTGGTTCAAATCCTGGAATCTCATATGGTCCCCCGAGCCTGTCAAGGGCGATTTCTGAGCATAGAGCCAGGAGTAACCCCCGAACGCTGCCGGATGTGACCCAAAAACCAAAAACCAAAACCAAAACAAACAAAAAGACAGTATGGTAATAAGATCCAGAATATCTAGAAACAATTGCTGGCAGGAAATGTGTACTATACAGCAAAACAAAGTGTCTAAAGGGAAAAAATAAAGGAAGAGAGAGGAGGGAGAGGGGGAGAGAGAGGGGGGGAGATATAGGGAAGGGAAGGGGAAGGGGAAAGGAAAGGGGAAGGGAAGGGAAGGGGAAGGGGGGGGGGGGGAAGGGGAAAGGGGAGGGGAAGGGAAGGAGAATGGGAGGGGAAGGGGAGGAGAAGGGGAAGGGGAAGGGGAAGGAGAAGGGGAAGGAGAAGGGGAAGGGGGAAGGGGAAAGGGGAAGGGGAAGGGGAAAGGAAGGGGAAGGGAAGGGGAAGGGGAAGGTGAAGGGAAGGGGAAGGGAAGGGGAAGGGAGGGGGAAGGGAAGAGGAAGGGGGAAGGGGAAGGGAAGGGGAAGGGGAAGGGAGGGGGAAGGGAAGGGGAAGGGGAAGGGAGAGGGAAGGGAAGGGGAAGGGGGAAGGGGAAGGGAAGGGGAAGGGAGGGGGAAGGGAAGGGAAAGGGGGAATGGGAAGGGAAGGGGAAGGGGAAGGGAAGGGGAAGGGGAAGGGAGGGGGAAGGGAAGGGAAAGGGGGAAGGGGAAGGGAAGGGGAAGGGGAAGGGAGGGGGAAGGGGAAGGGGAAGAGAAAGAGAAAGAGAGAGAGAGAAAGAGGAAAAAAATGTATGCCCAAAGATAGAAAGGAGGGGCTGGAAAGATAGCACAATGGTAAGGCATTTGCCTTTCATGCAGAAGGTCAGTAGTTCGAATCCTGGCATCCCATATGGTCCCCCGAGCCTGCCAGGAGCAATTTCTGAGTGTAGAAGCAGAAGTAACCCCTGAGCGCTGCCGAGTGTGACCCAAAAACCAAAAACCAACCCCCCCAAAAGAACAAAGATAGGAAGGGAAGAGGACATTGGGGAGGGGGAAAGAGAAATTGGGAACAGTGGTGGTGGGAAAACACGTACTGGTGAAGGTGGTTGTAATTTATGACCGTAATGCCATCATGAACAACTTTATCTGTGAAAACAACAACTATATTATGAACAACCTCATAACCACAATATTTAATTAAAAATGGGGGGGGGGGCGAAGTGATAGCACAGTGGTAGGGTGTTTGCCATGCACGCAGGTGACTCGGGTTCAATCCCCAGCATCCCATATGGTCCCCCAAGCCTGCCAGGAGCAATCTCTGAGTGCAGAGCCAGGAGTAACTCCTGAGCGCTGCCGGTTGTGACCCCCCAAAACAAACAAACAAACAAACAAAAGCGAAGAAAGCCATAAGCCTCAACTGAGAAAAAATATATATGCATCTCAGTATCATAACATCCAAGTATTTTATTTACAGAACAAATATGACACTTGAAAACATCCTTCAAGAGATATATCATGGGGGCCAGAGTGAAAGCACAGTGGTAAGGAGTTTGCCTGACACATGGCCAACACAGGACAGACTCCAGTTCAAATCCTGGCCTCTCATATGGTCCCCCGAGCCTGCCAGGAGTGACTTCTGAGTGCAGTGCCATGAGTAACCCTTGTGCGATGCTGGGTTGTGACTCAAAAACAAAATAGATAGATAGATAGATAGATAGATAGATAGATAGATTGATAGATAGATAGATAGGACGACAGATAGATAGATAATGTCATATAAAAAATGTATGTGTGTATATATATACATATATATATAAATAAATAAATGCAGGAAGAATAAGGACAAGGCGCTTTCTAATTTGGGGTGGGGGAGACAAGTGGACAGAATTAGGGGAGAAAGTTAATAAATATCACATAGGACAAACACAAACTACAACATTTCCTTTTTATTTTTTTCTTTCTTGGGCCACACCCATGATGCTCAGGTGTACTCCTGGCTCTGCACTCAGAAATTGCTCCTGGCTTAGGGGAGACCATATGGGACACTGGTGGATCGACCACGGTCCATCCTCGGTCAGCTATGGTGTAAGAGCAAATGCGCTATGGCTGCGCCACCGCTCCAAGCCCGTACAAACATTTCCTAATATGTTGGATCCCCAAAAGGAATGCTCATTTTAACGGAAAGAAAAATTATTTTTGGTATCTGAAACAACTGATTTCATAGAAGTAATATATGAGGGGTTTTACAAAAGAGGCAGCTTCAAAAGAATCATCTTTAGTCATGTAAGCAATGTAAGATTTTATAATTATGTGAAAAAAGGTACATGTTGACAGGAAATAGCATTTAGTTGACAAAATTTGGGTGACACAATAAAAAAGGGCATGTATATGATTCAGTGGTAATTCCTAGAGCCACTGATGTGCCCAAGGAATTCTACTGTTGGGAAACCTCAGTGTCTCAACATGCATGATATCCCAACATATTGCAAGCCAGGTATGTTTGACCTTTGGCAAGCATTGTAAGCCAATGTGAAACCTCTGACAAGCGCAACTAACTGAGCATTACAACTAAATTGTGCAACCCCCTGTAAGTACCAACAGCCACATGTGTGAGTGATGCCTATCACAACAAAGAAAAGAGAATAGGAAAAAATAAACCAACCCTACTACAGTTGTCTTAGATAAAAACATAGTTCTTACCCAATGCCAGTAACTCGAGTCAGAAAATTGATAGATGAACTTGTATCATCCTGCCGAATCTTTAAGAAAATAAAAAATTGTCTAAACATTAAAAAAAATATTGAAATACTTTAATAAATAAGCCTTATATTTTCCCTTTTTTTTTTTGGGGGGGGTCACACCCAGCAGCACTCAGGGGTCACTCGTGGCTCTACACTCAGAAATTGCTTCTGGCAGGCTCGGGAACCATATGGGATGCCAGGATTCGAACCACCATCCGTCTGCATGCAAGGCAAATGCCTTACCTCCATGCTATCTCTCTGGCCCCCATTTTCCCCTTCTCTTAATTTGTGTGACACATCTGACAGCGCTTAGGGCTGACTCCTAACTCTCTACTCAAAAGTCATTCCTGATAATGGGACACTCACTGTACAGGGTGCTGAAATTAGAATTTGGGTTACCCATGTGTAAGTCAAGTGCCTTACCTGTTGTACTCTGTCCAGCTCAGACTAGGATTATCTAAGGGAAATACACGAGTTTCCTAAGAACCTAAAAAGCCTGGATAAGCAAAACATGAAAGTATTCATATAGGAACCAGAGCAATAGCACAGCAGATACCGCATTTGCCTTGCATGAGGCTAAACCGGGTTCAATCCCTGGCATCCTATCTGATTCCCCAAATACCAATAAATGTGATTCCTGAGTGCAGAGCAAAAACAAAGAAAAAGAAAATATTCATATGTATTGTAAGTGGCTACACAAAAATTATAAAGCTATAATCTCTTATCTGAGCCAACATGTTAAAAATATTATAAAAAAACTGAAAGTGACATATCATCATTATAGTTTTAAAAAATAAAAACATTTAAAAAGTGCTCAGGGAGGGTTGGAGAGATAGCATGGAGGTAAGGTGTTTGCCTTTCATGCAGAAGGTCATTGGTTTGAATCTCAGCATCCCATATGGTCCCCCGAGCCTGACAGGAGCAATTTCTGAGCATGGAGTCAGGAGTAACCCCTGAGCACTGCCGGGTGTGACCCCCCCCAAAAAAAGTGCTCAGGGAGTTTAAGCATAATAATCAAGGGTGAGAGAGAGGGGGGGGGGGAAGGAGGGGAGGGAGGGGAGAGAGAGAGAGAGGGAGGGAAGGAAGGAGGGAGAGAGAGAGAGAGTGGGAGGGAGGGAGGGAGGAAAAGATGGAGACAAACAGAGAGAGAGAGAGAGACAGAGAGAGAGAGACAGAGAGAGAATATATTAGTAACTTGCATGTGGCTGATCTAGGTTTGATCTACTGTACTTTACAGGTCCCCAAGCACCTTCAGAATTAACTCCTGAAAACAGTCAGGAATAGGCCCTAAGAACCACTAGAGGTGGCCCCCAAAAAACAAAACTAAAAGATAACAATCTAGTTATTACTAGATGTTACTAAAAAGGAGTCTTTGGCTTCATACATTTTAATCAGGACTTACTTCTGACTGTGCTCAGGGATCATTCCTGGTGAGATTTAGAGAATGAAAGGCGTTACCAGGGACTGAACATAGATCGGCTTCATGCAAAAAAAGCACTTGTTATATGCTGTACTATCTCTCCAGCCCCAGAATTCAAATTTTAAACACTAGCACTTTAATTAAAGGAATAAACTCCACTCCTCTTTCTAGTTTGACCAACATGACTTTAGTCATCCTGCAATGGCACATAGAATAGCTGCCTCAAAGACAGATATAATCAAAGAAGTAAAAATGTTTACCTTTTCTAGTTTCCGCAATTTTCCAGTTGCTAAAAACTCATCAATCTTTTCAGCAATTTTTGTTCCTACTCCAGGCTATATTAAAAATTAAAAAAAATAAAAATTATAAAATATAATGTTAACAAATCACTGTAGGTTAAGTAAAAAATGCCAGTTTTAGAAAATAGAATACAGAAATTAAACCCAGTGGAGAAAAATAATTCTGGAATGATAAATATCTGAACGATTGACTAAAAGAGCAGCCCTGATAATTTCACTCATATGTGGAATATAAAGAAACACAGTAAGATGAATAAATGAATAAGAATCAATTAAAACAGACTGAGATTCTGCATATGGAAACTGAGTCTACTAATATTGAAGAAGAGGGCAGAAGGAGAAAATTGTGGTGAAGGAAGGAATGTTGGAATTCTGGTGGCAAGCATGGTATAGTGATATTGTATACCTAATAGATTAACACTAGTGTAAATTATGGTGCCTCAATTTTAAAAAGTGGGTAAGTGGATGAAAAGGTGAGCCCAACTAGTATAGAACCTTGGTTGAAGCTCCAGGGTGAACTGGTGGTTGTAAAAAGGTTACAGTATGTATCAAAGCAGTAACTGTTAATTTACAAATAGTGGTGAGAGGGAGATCATATGGAGCATCCTGTACTAGGCCCCAAACCCCACCAAGGATTGACCATCCTAGTGTACAAAGACAGGCATTAGTTCTGAGCAGAGCTAAATGTGGGCCCAAAATAAAACTACGTATGTATGCATATATATATTTAGTTTTTGTACCTATATGCCATTGTACTAATCAGAAAGCCATTATCAAAAGAGGTAATAAATATTGAAAATAATTATTGGTGGGATTTTAAATTGGCATTACCATGAAAGATATATATAGAATCCTCAAAAAATATTAAAAACTGGGGTCCAGAGACAAAATTTAGAAGGCAGGGCACTTGCTTTGCACCTGGGTGATCCAGGTTCAATCCCCAGCACCCCATATAATCTGCCAAGTCTGTTCAGGAGTAAGCTCACAAAGCCAGACATGGCACCAAAACAGAAAAACAACCAAAAAAAAAAAAAAATCAAAATTAGAACTACCATATGGGGGCCGGGTAGGTGGCGCTGGAGGTAAGGTGTCTGCCTTGCAAGCGCTTGCCAAGGAAGGACCGCGGTTCGATCCCCCGGCGTCCCATATGGTCCCCCCAAGCCAGGGGCGATTTCTGAGCACATAGCCAGGAGTAACCCCTGAGCGTCAAATGGGTGTGGCCCAAAAACCAAAAAAAAAAAAAAAAAGAACTACCATATGATTCAGTAAGTCAATATAGCTTGAAAAGTATATATCTAAATTTAGATATATGATTTTGGGCAAAACCAACAGCTCCATACATCTGTGATCTCTTCAATTTATTCACTAAACTCACCAATTTCTTAGCTTCTGCTCCACTCTTTATTTTGTGAGGGTACTTTGCTATCACAGATGCTGCTTTTCTATAAGATAGAAAAAAAAAATTAGAATCCAATAAAGTCTAATTCTCTTATAGTTTAATACTCATAAAAACTTCACCAAGATAAATAACTTTCTAACTGGTAATATAATAGGGTAAAGTCAGAAAAATTGCCACTGGGCCAGAGAGATAGCATGGAGGTAAGGCGTTTGCCTTTCATGCAGAAGGACAGTGGTTCGAATCCTGGCATCCCATATAGTCCCCTGTGTCTGCCAGGGGCAATTTCTGAGCATAGAGCCAGGAGTAACCCCTGAGCGCTGCTGGGTGTGACCCAAAAAGCAAAAACCAAAAAGAAAAAAGAAAAAGAAAAACTGCCTTTTTGAAACTAGCAAGATTTGAGCTTAGCCCTATGCTTGGTTCCTGCTCAGTTGCGAAGTTTCCTTCTACTTTCCAATACACCTTTAAAAAAAAAGTCAAATGCTAGCAAGATTCAAGTGATTAGTAGCCTTATATTTCTGGGAGGGAAGTGGACCCTCCCAAGCAATATTCAGGGAATTCAGGAGCTAGTCCCAGTAATACTTGGTCCACTAGGATGGAGGGGTGCAATCTGGGGGCCACAGGGCTACAAGGAGAGGTGCAGATGAGGTTATGAAATGTCAAAAGATTAAACTTAAATCAAATCCCTACATTTGCAAGGTATGTACCACTGAACACTGAGCTGTCTCCCTGGCTTTCTGCTGAGTGAAAAATACCATTGAGCCCTTAAAAGAAATGCTAGCTTTTAGAAACTGATCATAATACTTATAAAAATGTGCTACCTAGGGCCCGGAGAGATAGCACAGCGGCGTTTGCCTTGCAAGCAGCCGATCCAGGACCTAAGGTGGTTGGTTCGAATCCCGATGTCCCATATGGATGTCCCATATGGTCCCCCGTGCCTGCCAGGAGCTATTTCTGAGCAAACAGCCAGGAGTAATCCCTGAGCATCGCCGGGTGTGACCCAAAAACAAAACAAAACAAAAAAAAGTGCTACCTAGTATTACTTAAAACTATCAAAATGGGGGCCAGAGTGATAGAATAGTCTGGTCGTTTGCCTAGCACACTGCCAATCCGAGATGGACCCAGGTTAGATCCCCGGCATCCCATATGGTCTCCCAAGCATGCCAGGAGAGATTTCTGAGCACAGCAGAGTCAGGAATAACCCTGAGTGCTGCCAGGTGTGCCCCCCCCCCAAGAAAAGAAATGTCACTTAGATTTTAAGAAACAACCATGTAAAGCTATAACCATGTTTGACAGATTTTTTTAATTTTAATTTTATTATTATTTTTCTTTTCTTCCAGTTTTTTGGTTTTTGTGCCACACCTAGATGGAAATCAACTTAATAGGATTTGGGTGAAAAGAATGACTTTAAGTCAATGGGAACTACCGATATTACCAGGTAAGAAGAAACTAGATTTAAATATTCGAATCACATCTATTTCACAGAACTGACTTCCTCAAAAGCACACTGTATTTTCTGACACACTAGATCCTCGATTCCGCTTGCTCCACTGACAGGGCCCAATGCTGTTCAGTGAGTAACACGCGGTCCCAGGGAGCATGCTAGTTAGCAGGAAATGGGTACAGGCCCACCTGTAGGCGTTGTACTTGTGAATAGCCTGGTTCACATTCTTCTCAAAGTTGGCGAGTTCTGAAAAGACAAAAGGGAAGAAGGTTTGAATCAACGAACCAAGTTTCCCAAGAGGGAACAGGACACCTGTGTAAGAAGGTGGTGAGTGACCAGGGGGCCAGAAAGATGGCACAGCGTGGGCGTTTGCCTTGCATGCGGCCAACCCAGGAGAAACTGGTTCAATTCCCCAGCATTCCATATGGTCCTCCAGCCTGCCAAGGTCGATTTCTGAGTACAGAGCCAGGAGGAACCCCTGAGCACCGCTGGGTGTGGCCCCAAAATCAATCAATCAATCAATCAATCAACCAATAAAGTCTAAAAAAATAATAACTGTTTAAAAATTGTTGAAAAAAAAAGTTTATTGGCGCTACAGACAATAGCTTGGGTTGGACAACCTAGTATGCCTGGAGCCTAGCGTTGATCTAATGCCAGAAAACTTCAGGGGTAGGGTCTCCTTATATTTAGGCCAAGGTTTTTCCTTTCCCTGTCCCCATATTTTGCTGGGCCTATGCAAACAACAATTGCCACTCTATCACCGTTTTTACTGTACTTCTTTAACTCTTACCCTTAAAAAAAAAAAAAGAGAAGAAAAGCTTATTAAACCTTCTGCTGGGCCTTATATTGAGTTAATTGGTCATTCAATGATTTTCAAAAGTATACTTGCTACTGAACCTTTTCTTTCTCTTCCATCTCGTTAGTCTATTTTTCTTTTATTTATTTATTATTATTATTTTTTTTTGGTTTTTGGGTCACACCTGGCAGTACTCAGGGGTTACTCCAGGCTCTATGCTCAGAAATCGCTCCTGGCAGACTCGGGGGACCATATGGGATGCCGGGATTCGAACCACCAACCTTCTGCATGCAAGGCCAACGCTTTACCTCCATGCTTATATCTCTCCGGCCCCTAGTCTATTTTTCTTAATAACTTTGCCTTTGTTCTTCCTGAAACAAATTATGACCAATTGTGTCAACTATGGGATATATTTACTTTAAATAAGTTAAAAAATAAATGAAATAAAATCAATAAAAGAAGGCAGGGGCCCCCCCGCTTCTCCAGGGGCCAACACCCAGAAACCAGGGAGTTTCTAGCAGCAGCAGCAGCACCATCACCCGAGCCTGGGCGCAGGAGGCCACGCCCCCGGAAGTCCCCGCGACGTGAGATGCGTCAGGGGCGGGGCTCGGAGCCGAGCCGGAAGTCGGGACGCGCGGCCCGGAGCTCACCTGTGAGCATGTCGGTGATCCCCCCGTTGAGAGTCTCTTGCGGCGCCTTCCGTTTGCTCATGGTGGCCAGCACCCGAGCGCCCCGGAGCGCTCCCCAGTACAGCCCCCCTATCTTAGCTCTCGGGAGGGGGCCGGGCCCCGGAGACGGTGGGGCAGGCCGAAGCCCGGGAGGGAGCGAGCGGCGCCACGGGCCGGACAATGGCTGCCCTGCAGGGGGCTCGGCGCGCGGCGCGCGTGTGACGTCACGCGCAGGGGCGTGGCCAGAGCGTGCCCATCGGACCGGAAACTGCGCTGGAATGAAAGGAGGAAGGCGGTGGATTTGATGGAGACTTGCTAGTGGCCTTCCTATGGGGGAAAGCCCGTAGTCTTTCTTTAAGAATAGTCTCCCTCATCTGTGGGTTTTAAGGAAAATGAAAGACATTTTTGCAATAATTCTCAGAGACAAAAGAGAGGAGGGCTGGAAGGTGCAGCTCACGACATGAAGCTCACCACAAAGAGTGATGAGTTTAGTTAGAGAAATAACTACATTGAGAACTCTCTTAACAATGTGAATGAATGAGGGAGGTAGAAAGCCTGTCTCGAGTACTGGCGGGGTGGGGTGGGATGGAGGGAGATTTGGGACATTGGTGGTGGGAATGTTGCCCTGGTGAAGGGGGGTGTTCTTTACATGACTGAAATCATACAACTACAATCATATTTGTAATCACGGTGTTTAAATAAAGATAAAAAAGATATGTAATCCACTTTGATCAAAATAAATATTATTATAATACAAATATACACTTATATAAAAAGAAAAAAACTGGACCCCTGATTCAATGTCACTATGTACCTTAAATATTACTGTGAAAGACTTGTAATTCATGTTGGTCACAATAAAAATTATTAAAAATTATTTTTCTTAACTGATGGATGGTCCATGATTTTGAAGTGTTACTAAAAATACTTTTCCCTGGACATAATTTCAACACTATACCCATCACCTGTAGGTATCACCTCTCTTTCTCCCCAAGTATCCCAATTCCCCTCTCCATTTCCTTGTGTAGGTCAGTTCTGTTGTGTTGCCTGACTTGGGCCCTTGGTTGCTATTGTGCCGTGTATCTTTAAGTCCCCACCTCTGAGAGAGATCATTCTGTATTTATTTTTCCTTGTGCTTGACTCCATACAATATATTCCTAGTTCCATTGATTGCATGACCTTGTTCTTAGAGTCGCATTGCATTCCACTGTGCATATCTACCACTTCTTGATTCATGCAGCTGTAAGTGGGCATTTGGGTTATTTTATTTATTTTTATTTGTTTACTGTATTTTCCAGCGTATAAGATGACGTTTGAAACAAAGTCAACCGAAAATCGGGGGTCGTCTTATACGCCGAGTATATCCCGAAAAATATTTGAATATGCGCTAAACGAAAATTGTCTGAATATTGCCACAAAACGAATTTTCCAACTCGATCCTGCACCAGTCACTGCAAGGCTGCTCGGAGGCCTCTCTAACTCAGCCAATCCAAGCAGACTTTTGAGGCATGCAAATTAGACAATGTTCTGGACCCGAATCTACACTGTCAAAAGCCTGCTCAGATTGGCCAGAGTCAGAGAGGAAGTCTATTACAGTCTAACCTTTGAACCTTTGCTTGTTGTGATTGGCTCACTGTGGTACATATAGTTGCAGCACAGGAAAGTTCTGTCTGATACACTGAATATAGGCCTAAACCTATGTTTTAACTGCAAAATTAGGGGGTCGTCTTATACACCCAATCATCTTATACACCAGAAAATATGGTATTTTATTTTATTTTTATTTTTTGGTTTTTGGGTCATACCCTGCAGTGCTCAGGGGTTACTCCTGTCTCTATGCACAGAAATCGCTCCTGGCAGGCTCAGGGGACCATATGGGATACCGGGATTCGAACCACCGACCTTCTGCAGGCTACCTCCATGCTATCTCTCCGGCCTCATTTGGGTTATTTTAATATCTTGGTTGCTAAGTGCTGTGATGATCATGTGCATGTGTACTCTCGAGTTAATTATTTTGTGTTTGGGAGATATATGTCAAGAAGTGGTATCTCTTGGTCATATTGTAATTCCACTTCTATTTTTATGATAGATCTCTATATCACTTTACATAGAGGCTGAATCAGACATTATTCCCACCAGAACTCCACTAACACTAGCTGTTTCCAGGCTTTTATTTGAGGGGGGGAGCACACCTAGTGGTGCTCAGGAGTTACTCCTGGCTCTGTGCTCAGGAATCATTCCTGATAGTGCTCTGGAGACCATATGGGATGCCGGGATCAACCCGAGTCGGCCACGTGCAAGGCTGTAATATATCACTCTGGCCCCTGTTTCCTGACTTTTTGATATATACTGTTTTTCCTTATTTTTTTAATAATGTCTTTATTTAAGCACCATGATTACAAACATATTTGTAGTTGGGTTTCAGTTATATAAAAGGACACCCCCCCTTCGCCAGTGCAAATTCCCACCACCAATGCCCCCCATCTCACTCCTCCCCCACCCCTGCCTGATTTTTTGTTTTGTTTTTTTTTTGTTGTTGTTATTGTTGTTTTTTTTCTTTGGGTCACACCCGGCGGCACTCAGGGGTTACTCCTGGATCTGTGCTCAGAAATCGCTCCTGGCAGGCACAGGGGACCAACCATATGGGATGCCAGGAATTGAACCTGTGTTGGCCGCGTGCAAGGCAAATGCCCTACCACTGTGCTATGGCTCTGGTCCAAGTTAGCTTATATTAGTGGCAAAGCTCTAGAACACTGACTTTTAGTTTATGGAACTGTACATGCTTGTAGATGGATGCATACCTAGGAAGCTGAGTAGTCAAAGAGTGGATCATGCTGATTATCAAACTATTACTCTCAAAAATAAATTAATACTTCATTGTCTGATATTAGAACAGATTGTTTGGGGCCACACCTGTCTCTGCACTCAGGAATCACTCCTGGCGGTACTCAGAGACCAAATGGAAATTGAACTCAGGCCAGCCTCAAGCAAGGCAAACACCCTGCCCATTGTACATTTTTTTTTTTTTTTTTTGGTTTTTGGGCCACACCCGGTAATGCTCAGGGGTTACTCCTGGCTATGTGCTCAGAAGTTGCTCCTGGCTTGGGGGACCATAGGGGACACCGGGGGATCGAACCGAGGTCCGTCCAAAGCTAGCGCAGCCCATTGTACATTTTCTTTGGCCCCTGGGGCAGCTTTTTAAGGCTGTTATAATCCCTTGTCACAATTTTTCAACAACTTTTTTTTTTTTTTTTTTTTTTTTTTTTTTTTTTTTGGTTTTTGGTTTTTGGTTTTTGGGCCACACCCGTTTGACGCTCAGGGGTTACTCCTGGCTATGTGCTCAGAAATCGCCCCTGGCTTGGGGGGACCATATGGGACGCCGGGGGATCGAACCGCGGTCCGTTCCTTGGTAGCGCTTACAAGGCAGACACCTTATCTCCAGCGCCACCTTCCCGGCCCATCAACAACTTTTTAAAATTGAATCACTGTGAGATATACAAAGTTGTTCATTATTTTCAGTAATACAATGTCCAGCACCCATCCCTTGACCAGTGTGTTTTTCCTGCCATCAGTTTCCAGTTTACCCTTCACTCCCTTATTTTCTTCCCCCTCTGCTACCTGCCTCTATTGGCAGACATCTCTCTCTCTCTCTCTCTCTCTCTCTCTCTCTCTCTCTCTCTCTCTCTCTCTCTCTCTCTCTCTCTCTCCTCCTTTTAGGCATTGTGGTTTGCAATATTGTTACTGAAGGGTTATAATGCATATCACTTTACCTCCTTTGTCACAATTTTAACCTGTGTTGGAGGGGACATTGACTATGACTACAGGAGAAAGGAGAAGAGGCTCTTCCTGACTCTGATAAGGTCCAAAAATGTTTGCCACCAGAAGGAAGATATTCCTCACACTTTTGCTGACTTTGGCTTTACACCATATCACCACAGTAGTCAGTTTTGTGGTGATTTCTGAGATGCAGCACCCCTCAAGGAGTTTCCCAGTGAGGTCCACCCACACAGCATCTCTGTATGCTTCATTGTGTAGCAGTCAGCTATGACCATACCACTCCACTGAAGTCTGATCCTGGGAACAGTCTTTCGGTTCTTCCTTGAGTACTCTGGCCCTATCATTGAGAAATGGTTGTTCCCTGCTTCTGCCATTCCTGTAATGTGTGGGGTGGGGTAGGAATAGGGTGTGTATGTCTCCCAAATAGTACTCAGGAGACTCGGGTTCTCCCCGTGATTTTTGGTTAAATTGGGCCAGCAGTTCAATGTGAGGGCCCAAGTATGGTCTTGGATATTATCTAGGTCAGGCTCAGTGTGGAGGGAGATGGAGGGTATTGGTGGTGGGAAGGTTGCATTGGTTATAACTGAAACCCATCTACAAACATGTTTGTAATTATGGTGCTTAAATAAAGATATTACAAAAAATAAAGTTACTATGCAGCTTCACTCTCTTCATTAGAATGAATTATAATCAAAATAATTAAAATGACGTAATGACATTCAGTGATGTTTAAAAAAAGGACCACTAATCTTTTTTTTTTTTTTTTTGGTTTTTGGGCCACACCCGGTGGTGCACAGGGGTGACTCCTGGCTGTCTGCTCAGAAATAGCTCCTGGCAGGCACGGGGGACTATATGGGACACTGGGATTCGAACCAATCACCTTTGGTCCTGGATCGGCTGCTTGCAAGGCAAACGCCACTGTGCTATCTCTCCGGGCCCGGGTAAAATATTTCAATAAGGGGTTTGCTTCATTAATAAAACAGAAGCAGAGGAAATAACATGATTGGATATATTTAAAGAATAAAAGTTAATACTGCTGTATCCTTGTCAAATTCTCCGTAAGAAAGTAAAAACAAAGGGAAATACTATAATTATGGTTATACCTCCACAAATAATTTGATTGTTAGTCAAAATTAAGAGACTGGGGCTGGAGAGACAGTGCAGTAGGTATGGTGCATGCTTGCATAAACAACTGCAGTTCAATCCCTGGCAACCTGTATGGTTTCCCCAAGCCCATCAGGAGTGATCCCTGAGCAGAGAGCCAGGATTATGTCTTGAGCAGAATTGTGTGTGGCCCAAAACTCCAAAGAATAAAGTGAAGGATCATCTTTTTGTCTTTTTGCTACACCAAGCAGAGATCAGAGGCTGTTCCTGGCTGGGAGCCTGTGCAGTGCTATGGAAAGAATCCGGGCCTAAAAATAAAAAATAAATAAATAAATAAATAAATAAATAAATAAATAAATAAATAAAAAGAAACCAGGCCTCCAGCATACAAAGAATTCACTTGAGTCCTTTGATCCATCTCCCCAGTAATAAAGGGTAGTCTTTTGTTTTGTTTGTTTTTGGGTCATGCCCAGCAGCGCTCAGGGGTTACTCCTGGCTCTGCTCAGAAATCACTTCCTGGCAGGCTCGGGGGACCATATGGGATGCCAGGATTCGAACCACCGTTCGAATTGCAAGGCAAATACCTTACCTCCATGCTATCTCTCCAGCCCCAATAAGGGGTAGTATCTATGAAGAAATCTTAAAAGGCAGTTATACCCAATATAGGTGTTATCAAGTATACTCGTTTAGTGATGACCTAGTTCAAAATGCAAACACACATTGTAACTCTAATATACCATAATATACATTGTAACTCTAATATACCATTGATTCAACTGAGCCATGATTCAAATGATCAACTCAATGGTATTCAATCCATCGTAGTCATTGATACACTGATCCCACTGTGAAAAACAAGCTTCATAGGATGTTTTTTAAAAAATTAATTTTGGGACCAGAAGAATACCGTATTTTCCAGCATACAAGACGACTTTTGAAACAAAAAGTCAACCAAAAATCGGGGTCGTCTTATACGCTGAGTATATCCCGAAAAATGTTTCAATATGTCACTAAACGAAAATTGTCTAAATATTGCCACAAAACGAATTTTCCAACTCGATCCTGCACCAATCACTGCCAGGCTGCTCCGGACCGCCTCTAACTCAGCCAATCCGAGCAGGCTTTTTATGCATGCAAATTAGACAATGTTCTGCACCAATCACTGCAAGGCTGCTCGGACCGCCTCTCTGACTCAGCCAATCCAAGCAGGCTTTTTATGCATGCAAATTATAGTGTTCTGGGCTCGGAGAGATAGCACAGCGGCTGCAAGCAGCCCATCCAGGACCAAAGGTGGTTGGTTCGAATCCCGGTGTCCCATATGGTCCCCTGTGCCTGCCAGGAGCTATTTCTGAGCAGACAGCCAGGAGTAACCCCTGAGCACCACCGGGTGTGGCCCAAAAACAAAAACAAAAAAACAAAAAAAAAATATTATAGTGTTCTGTACCTGCATCTACACTGTAAAAAGCCTGCTCAGATTGGCCAGAGTCAGAGAGGAAGTCTATTACAGTATAACCTTTGGACCTTTGCTTGTTGTGATTGGCTCACTGTGGAAGATACAGCACAGGAACATTCTGTCTTATAAAGCAAATATAGGCCTAAACCTATGTTTTAACTGTAAAATTAGGAGGTCGGTAGTACAGCAGATTAAGCATTTGCCTTGCATGTTTCTGACTTGGGTTTGATCTTGATACCCCATTAGATCCCCAAGCCCAGCAAGAGTGATCCCTGAGTGTAGAACTAGGAGTAAGCCCTGAGTACCAGCAGATATGGATCAAAAACTAACTAAATGTAATATTTTATTTATTCAGGGTGAAGATGGACCACACCAACAATGCTCAGGCTTTTTAGATTGGCTAAATACACATTTAGCATAAGTATGTATTTTATAAATATGCACTTAGCATATTAATGAAATACACATTTCAAGTCAACACTGGTGGTGGTACTAAACATTGCCTGAAACTCAACTATGAATAGCTTTGTAAGTCACAGTATATTAATAATTTAAAAAGGTAATAAATATACATTTCAGTCTCTCTGGCAGTCACACTCTAAATGTGTCTTTTTCGGGGGTGGGGGCACACCCAGCAGTGCTCAGGGGTTACTCCTGGCTCTGCACTCAGAAATTGATCCTGGCAGGCTTGGGAACCACATGGGATGCCAGGAATCAAATCCGGCTCTGTTCTGGGTCAGTTGCGTGCAAGGCAAGCTCTCTACTGCTGTGCTATCACTCCAACCTTCTAAAATATTTCTTCTAATGACAGTGCTTTCTTTTTGTGTGTGTGTGTGGTTTTGGTGTAACCCGGTGACACTCAGGGGTTACTCCTGTCTATGTGCTCAGAAATTGCTCCTGACTTGGGGAACCATATGGGATGCCAGGGATCGAACCCAGAACCGTCCTGGGTCAGCTGCATGCAAGGCAAAGGCCCTAGCACAGCACTATTGCTCTGGCCCAAGACAGTGCTTTCTTTTTTTTCTTTTTTTTTTTTTTGGTTTTTGGGCCACACCCGTTGACGCTCAGGGGTTACTCCTGGCTATGCGCTCAGAAGTTGCTCCTGGCTTGGGGGACCATATGGGACACCGGGGGATCGAACCGTGGTCCGTTCAGGCTAGCGCAGGCAAGGCAGGCACCTTACCTCTAGCGCCACCGCCCGGCCCTGACAGTGCTTTCTTATGGAACTGCATTGTTCGAATATAGTGAACACTTGCCATGTGGCTATTACTGACATTTAAAATGAAAGTGAGGTTTCAGTTTTCTTTTTTTTTTGGTTTTTGGGCCACACCCGGTGACGCTCAGGGGTTACTCCTGGCTATGCGCTCAGAAGTCGCTCCTGGCTTGGGGGACCATATGGGACGCCGGGGGATCGAACCGCGGTCCGTCCGAGGCTAGCGCAGGCAAGGCAGGCACCTTACCTTTAGCGCCACCGCCCGGCCCCTCAGTTTTCTTATTTGAAAATTCAAATGCCGAAATATGGTTAGTGGCTATCTGATTAGACACACAAAGTTCTATTAAGCAATACTTTCCTGGAAATTTCTTTAACGAGGACATCCAACTTTATGCTATATTTGCTTTTTTAATTTTTGTGTCACTCTGAAGAGGGAATTGAAATGACAAAGATGGTAAAAGATTTGCTATTTATTATTTATTAATCTAGAATGGGTATAGAATTATAAAGCTAAAATCAGCATGTTGACTATAATTAATCATTAATTATAAGTTATTATTAATTTATAATTTAATTAGTATATTGATAATACTAATTTACATTGAATGCTTATAATATATAGAATATATATACATATATAAATATATATATATATTTTTTTTTTTTTGGTTTTTTGGTCACACCCGGCAGCGCTCAGGGGTTCCTCCTGGCTCTACACTCAGA
The DNA here is from genome assembly GCF_024139225.1 of Suncus etruscus. Lineage (NCBI taxonomy): Eukaryota > Metazoa > Chordata > Mammalia > Eulipotyphla > Soricidae > Suncus > Suncus etruscus. The sequence goes on along the minus strand of NC_064851.1, from coordinate 151,443,881 downwards.
AATCGCTCCTGGCAGGCTCAGGGGACCATACGGGTTGCTGGGATTCAAACACCACTGTCCTTCTGCATGCAAGACCAATGCCTTACCCCCATGCTATCTCTCCGGCCCCAGGTGAGACTTTCTGAAACTTCTTTCTCCAACCAAACTTACTTATTTGTGATCACCTGAACTCATTTTGTTTTCTTGCTTTTATGCAGATGGGTGATTTTTGGAATGTCAAAACAGTAATGTGATTCTTCTGCACTGTCTGGTAAAGGCACTACTTAGGTTTATTAAATTCTTCACTAATAGAATTTTTTTTGTTTTTGTTTTTGGGCCACACCCGGCAGTGCTCAGGGGTTACTCCTGGCAGGCACAGGGGACCATATGGGACACCGGGATTCAAACCAACCACCTTTGGTCCTGGATCGGCTGCTTGCAAGGCAAACGCCGCTGTGCTATCTCTCCGGGCCCCTCACTAATAAAATTTTAAGCCCTCAAATCCTAACCACTGGCATCAAATAATGGATTGTGGAGGTTGGTTTAAGCGTTTGAGACATGTTACAAGACATACTTTAAAAAAAAATCAACCATTTTAAAAAATAAATCAATTTAATAATACTGCTAGATAATGAGACAGGCAATCCCCAACTTATCACCATACACAGAGGTATTTGACCAGGGAGAGATGTGGGCACAAAGGTTAACAGACTAATGGCTGACACATTCATTTTTCTTTTGGTTTTGACACATTCATTTTTCATCTGGCAGTACTCAGGGGCTACTCTTGGCTCTGTGCTTAGACGTTGCTTTAGATGATGCTGGGGGACCATAAATGGTCCAGGTCTCTTGCATTCAAAGTATGTGCTTGGTCCATTGAGCTAGTTCTCTGGCCCAATGACAAGTAATCTTTGGGATGAAAGATGGAAGGTAGAGTTGGTCACTCATCCTGGTTCTTGTGAGTTACTCTGTAGTCGAAAAGAATACGAAGAGTGGAACTTAACATTCACTGTAGTCTTCCAAAAGGGAGGGTAACTGGCACAGTCATAGGTCAAAAGTATTTTTAGCAGCAGTAAGATAAAAAGAGGAAGAAAGGATGGGCTAGTACACATCTATGTTTAAGAGCCTTTTTAGAGAAGCAAATACAGATAGAATACAAATCATTCTAGACCAGTAGATCAGGACTTCTGAAGATCATTAGGGCTCAGGAGAGGATAGGCTAGTACCATTGATACATCTGTACTTGGTTCTGAAAGAATCACATTACACATTTGTCCAGCGGTCTGTAAGGCAAGCCATATCTTGAATGCTTTTTTTCAGAGTGGAGGAAATGGTGGCTGTATCTTGGTCTTCCTAAATACTCAAGTCTAGAACCAGTGCTTTGCAGGGCCTCTGAAATGGAGGGCCTCCAGTGTATTAACAGATTGCTGTAGTGCCCCTGAAGGGCCACACTGTTGTCCACAACTGCTGGGTAGGTAAGAAGTTCCTCATCTGGGTAGTGAAGATCATGGCAACATGTGAATACAGTAGGGACTACTACAGTCAGTCTTGTGCTAGGCAGGCCCGTCAGGGGATCAGGATTGTTCAGAGTCAAGAGGCCTGTTCCAGACTGTTCTGCTCCTCCTCCTCAGCCTGCAACCAGCTCCAGTCTAGAGACTGAAAGACAACAGATGTGTTAAAAAAACTCAATGATCACCAACATATCTTAGGTTGTGCTTCTTTGTGCCACCCACACAGTTTGAAAGTTATTTTGAATCTTGTTTTTGCATGGCACCACTGAACTTCAACTATATGTTTACAAGAGTACTGGATCTATCTCTGGAATGCACCAGCTTCCATTACTGTACAAATCTAGAAAAGGAACTTTTATATTCCTTGTTCAAATTTAGGAAACCTAACACTCAGTGTGGTGAGGTGCCTCAGCTATTGAACCTAACGCTACCAGAGAAGAAGGCGTGCTAAGCCTTCCTTTTCCTCTGGCAGAAGAGTCGTTTAGAAGGAAAAGGACCAAAACCTCTGAGTCAAAGGAAGAGCAGTACAAAGATCTAGAAAGTCCCAAGCTGGAGAAGGACATTTGAATAAATAAGAGGTGATGGCAATTAGCTGGGAGATTCCTCTCTGAATCTTCCAAAAACCGAGAGGTATGAGGAATACTGATATATTGACAAGGAAAGGTTATTTAAAAAGCTAAGAGAATTGTTTAATATTATCTCAGAAACGTAATCTTTCTTTGTCTTAATGCACCTTTCTTTTGGTTATTTTTTCTTCAGGTTAGTTTCCCTGTAACTAGTACTACCTATTGGTAGAGCTTTGAGAATCTGAGACCAGGGATAGGGGTGGTAGTCAGGCTGAAAGTGTCTGTTTTGGGGCTCTTGTTTTATCCCAGAGGCCAGCACATCACTTCCCATGCCCACACAAAAGATTCTCAGCATTAGCACAAAAGCAGCTGATATTCACACAGTCCATTCATTACCTTTAGACTTTGGCCCTGTTCATTTATGGTATCTTGCATTGCATTTTCCAGCTGCGCACAAAGATCATGTGCTTCGGCCACCAGTTCCTCACTATAGAAAACAAGTGGATTATTAGAAAGTGGTCATTATTGATTTTTCAGTGATAATTCTGTTTAAATATATGCTGTGGAACCAGAGCAATAGTACATTGCTGGTAGGGCACTTGTTCTGAATGTGTACAAAGTAAGCACCCTACCCTGACACCCTACATGAGCTGCACATCACCAGCATCCCATATGGTGTCTTGAGACCCATTAGGAGCAATCCCTGAGTACAGAGCCACAGTAGGCCGAGACGGCCAGTGTGGACCAAAAAAACAAAACAATCGGGGCCGGGAAGGTGGCGCTAGAGGTAAGGTGTTTGCCTTGCAAGCACTAGTGTAGGATATACCGTGGTTCGATCCCCTGGCATCCCATATGGTCCCCCCAAGCCAGGATCGACTTCTGAGCTCATACCCAGGAGTAACCCCTGAGCATCAAACAGGTGTGGCCCAAAAACCAAACCAAACCAAACAAACAAAATGTGCTATGGGGCTGAAGACAGTAATAAAGCAGGAAAGTTGCTTGCCAACTTACGTTTGATCCTTGGCAACCCATATAGTACCCCTGGATAGAACAAGGCCATTAGCCAAAATAAAAGAATGATTTTAGGAAAAATCATTATGTAAAAGTGGAGGCAGTTGGTCTTATTGTACAGATTATTCACCAAAATTTTTTTATCGTATTTTTAACTCTTGGCTTGATGTTACTCCTGGCAGGGCTCAGGGGTACTATTTCTGAGCAGACAGCGAGGAGTAACCCCTGAGGCACCACTTGGTGTGGCCCAAAAAACCAAAAAGAAAAAAAAAAAAGAGAGGAAAAAAAAAAAGAAGCGAAAAAACAAAATGGGAATAAATACAATATGTGGCCAGTGGGGCCGTAGTTTGAGGACCATTGAAACACAATCCCTCTTTCCTTTGATAAGAAAGGCAAGGCCCAGAGAGATAGCACAGCGGCGTTTGCCTTGCAAGCAGCCGATCCAGGACCAAAGGTGGTTGGTTCGAATCCTGGTGTCCCATATGGGCCCCCATGACTGCCAGGAGTAACCCCTGTGCACCGCCGGGTGTGACCCAAAAACCAAAAAAAAAAAAAAGAAAAAAAAAGAAAGGCACATGTCCTGCCAAGATGTGTTCAGACAATAACTACAGTTCAGTTCTTTACTCTCAATAGCTCTGTTACTGAGGGAGGCAAAAGTTGCTCTGTACTTCTCTAGAGCATCATGGGTTTCACTGGAAGGAATGTGCCAGAACCAGGGAAGAAGAAACCCAATATACACTTCCACTTAGCTTTGTCTAACTAGATTACAAATAAAGTTGCTAACAAGGTTCAAGGTTTTAAGGTTCAGCTCCAGAGGCAATGCAAGGGGCACAAAACCTAGTGACTATTTTTCTCCAGGAGCTCAGGTGAACCGGGGAGATAAATTAAGACTCTAACACTAAAGCCAGGTCTCCCTGTGTCCTCTTGGCACAAGATGATTGTATAAAGAGACTGCCTAGGACTTTCAATATACTTATTAAATAATGAATAACTGAATCTTAAGAAAGGAAGAAATCTAGTTAGCAAGCAATAAGGGAATGTGGGAGCAAATAAAATATGGGGGCAGTAGACCCTGGCATAGGTGACAGTGAAAAATTGTCTCAAAATCATGAGATATGAGATGGTCTGTATTCATGATCAACATAGTTCCATGGTGTCCTGGTATGCTCATGGCACTGTATACAATAAAACTTACCTTTTCTTGACTGACTCAGGTAAACTACTGGGGGTTGTGGAAGGTGTAGACATGAGCTGACCCGGATGACCAAGGCGAGAAGCATTCATGCTATCAGGACTTCCACTGACAGGCCCACGGACCTTGCTCTAAATGACAAGATCAAAAAGAAAGCCAACACAAGTTTAAAGGAAAAATTACAGAATTGTGATCAATATTCTCTTAGAATACCAAGGGTCTTGGTGGCCATCTGTCTCACAAGTACCACAGCGTGCGTGTGAAATCTAAAGTGCACCTACAATCCATCACTGTATTCCTTCACCCAACTATGCCCATTCTTCATCCTTCAACTGCATCTTCCTTGCTGAGCATCACAGGTGCAGTCCAATTCCTCACTTCTGCCTGTGACTATGAATGTAAGAAGAAATTATTCCTGTCCTTTCTGTGCCTTCCAGCCCTTCTATTACTTGGAGATAGGGCTCAGAGGAGAGAGCAGATGCCTTGCATGTGTGAGGCCCTGAGCTGAATCTTTAGTATCATTGGGTGTGGCCCCTATGAGAAACAAACTAACAACCCAAACCAGGAAGGATGAAAGACAATATAGGAATTGAGCTTCCCTATGGTCCATAATTCTATTTCTAGGAGTATATCCCAAGAACCCTAAAATATATGCAGAAAATATATCTGTATGCCAATGTTCACTGCAGCACTATTCAAAATAGCCAAAATCTGAAAATGACTCAACAGCAACTAGATGACAAAGGTCACCCACAGAATGGGAGAAACTATTCACCCAAAACCCATCAGATAAAGGACTATAATCTAAGGTTAACAAGATACTGACAGAACTTAACAATAAAAAAATATCTAACCCCATCAAAAAATGGGAGAAGAAATCAACAGACATTTCCTCCAAGAAGAAATACAGATGGCTAAAAGGCACATGAAAAAATGCTTTATCCACAACACGAATCATCAGGGAGATGCAAATCACACCAACAATGAGGTACTATCTCAAGCCAAAGAGACTGGCACACATCACGAAGAACAAGAGCTATCAGTGGGGAGAAAGGAATGCTCATTCACTGATGGTGATCCAGCAATACCACTCCAAGAATATACCCTAGGGGCCCCAAAGCACAATTCAGAAAAGCCCTCTGCATTCCTATGTTTAATGCAGCATTATTCACAATAGCCTAAAACTGGAAACAACCCAAGTACTCCAAACAGATAAAGAAACCATGGTACTTCTACACAATGGAATATTATGCAGCAGTTAGGACAAATGAAGTCATAAAATTTGCTTACACAAGAACAGATATTGAGACTATTATGCTGATCCAAATGAGTCAGAAGAGGGATAGACATGGAATGATCACACGCATTTGTGATATATTAAAAACTAGATAGTATGGTAATAATATTCAAAGACAATAGAAACAAGGGCCAGGAGAAGTTCATAGTAGGAAGCCTGCCACAAACATCAAGGGAGTGCAGTTAGGGCAGAGAAAGGACCACTGTGCTGATAATAGTTGACAACGATCACTCTGGACAAGAAAGGAGATAAAGTGATATTCCCTTCAGTTACAATGATATCCCTTCAGCTATAATATTGCAAACCACAATGTCTAAGAGAAAAACAGGAAGAGAGAGAAAAAAACATGTCTACCACAGAGGCAGGCAGGAGAGAGCAAGTAGGAGGAAGGGAGGGAAACGGAAGACATTAGTGGTGAAGGGTGTTGGACACTATGACTGAAACTCAATCATGAAAACTCTGTGTATCTCATGGTGATTCTATGAAATTATTTAAAAGAAATAAAAATAAATGTGAAAAAGTCAATGTGGGAAAGAAAAAGAAACTATGTGTGCGTATGTGTGTGCTTGTGCTGGGGAGGGGCAACACGAAGCAAGAGCTACAGAGAACAATGATACCCTTGGCCGACATGCTTATTAGGCACAAAACAAGGCCTTCAGATATGTTAGATCTATGTTCTAATTCCAGGAACCTGGGAATGTGATTTTATTTGGAAAAAGGGTATTTTTAGATCTAGTTAAGGATATCAAGAGGAGTTTATACTAGACTAACTGGGTGAGGCCTAAATCCAATGGCAAGTGCTTTTATGAAAATACCAGAAGTGAAAGAGGAATCACAGAGGAATCCGCTTTGAAGAAAGAGGCAGAGCTAGAACTGAGGAATATTTGGAGACATCAAGAGATGAAAGAATCACAAGGATTCTCCATCTCCCTCCCTAGAATTCACAGAGAGAGCCTAGGCCTGTAACACCTTGAAGTTGAACTTTTGGCCTCAAGAACTGTGAAACAATAACTTTATATATGAATGTATTGCAGTGACCACAGGAAATATACATATATAAATAAAAACCAAGAGCCTGTGGGCAGTGGGCCTTGGCTAGTGAGGGTTTGGGTCTGGGCAGAGGCATTTTACTTACACAAGCTATCTTCAAGAGATTCCAGAGTTCCTTCTGTCGCTTCTCCTGAAGTCGTACAACGGTCTTCTCATCCTCGTTCATTAAACTCACCACCTCTTCCACTTTGGGCAACAATTCCAGAGCCTTCTGCTTGCAAACCACAGTTTTACTATAAATAATAAACAAGAAAAATGGTATTCATTCAGTGGTATTTGGGTTAGAAAAAGTGGGGGACCACAAACCCAAGAAATTCTGAAGCCAGTTGGCAGCTGCAGGGGAAATGGTTTTAGGTGGTTGAGTCAGCACTGATGCTTCTCCAAGCTCTCCCCCTGAAAGAAGTTGGGCTTTATACCTGAGTTGTGTATAAATCACTCGTACTTTCTTTTCAAAGCTTTGGATAGCCTGTAGTAGTAGCCGGACCATGTCCTGACTGTCCCCTTCGTTTCGTTGGTCTGGAAAGAGGAGAGGAGTGTTTTGTTTCTTCCAGGTGCCTGAGTTAACAAGAAACCCAGGGTGGCAGAAAACCCCACTTACCCCGTGGTTTCTCCCTCAGTTTCCTGTAAAGATCCCTTGCTTGCTCCTCTCTGAAATAAATAAAGAGGCAACTCTATTTATCTCTGAAGTCAAATAACAATTTGATTTACTGAAACATTGCTCAGTGAGTTCCTGCCAGCAGAATGAATGATGTCTAGAAGCAAGATCAGTGGTATGAGTGAGATCATCTAGGATGAAAATTTTAAAGAAAGGAATCTCCGTTCTGTGCCTTGCCATTCTCCATATATCTGGCTTCTCCAATAGTAGAACCAATATCAGCATTAATCTGAATCCTCAAAATTTCCCCTGTGAAAACTCACCCTGAGGGCAGAGATAAGCTCCTATTTCTTTTTCTTAATCAAAGAGAAACTGGTTGACATTTTATTTGAAGATGAGTGAATAAGGGTTACATAGGATAGAAAGAACCAAACTTCTGCTGTCCAGCTTCTCTGTCTTAAGAATGCCAGAAAAGCATCTGAAGACATTGTTGTATATGAAAATATTTCCATAAGATTATCCTTTGCCTGTTGTCCCACCTTGACCCTCCAGGTGGGGGCGCTGTTGAGAGCCAAATAAATAGCTTAGGTTCCTGGCGTTGGGAGGTGTTTGGCCAGAGTTGGCTGGCTGGCTCCAGGTGTTTTGGAACTAGCAGCAGGCTGACAAAGGACTCTCTTCGCCCAACCTTTTAACCCTTAACTCTCCTGTCCGTGTGGATTATTTGCTGCAGATAAATATTACCAAGATCACCCCCCAAAGAGGGGTCAAGGGGATGGGAACCAATTTCTCATTCTGGGAGCTCTTTGCAGATACTCAAACAATCAACAAAGGTGTAAACGGGACCCAACAAATGGGGCAACAAGGGGCAACAGACCTGTCGAACTTAAATGTGACAGCTAAAGAGAGTGGTGTAGCTCAAGTGCTGCCCCTATCCACATTGAGACCTGTGTGCAGATTTCTTGAGTGGGAGCCCTTCAAAACCAAGGCTAAATACTGATGATGATTCGGTTTCCAGGAGTCAGAGAGAGTGAGCTCAGTGAGCAGGAAGCTTGTCTTGCATGAAGCCCATCTAAGTTCAATCACACCATATGATCCCCAAGCCCCACCAAGAGTAGTCTCTAACACAGAGACAGGAGTAAGCCTGGAGCGCAGCCAGACTCAGTTTCCAGATCTAAACTTCTCTGAGAAGTAGTTTTATATTTTCTGCTCCTAGGTCCAGTTTAGAACCATGACTCAGATGCATTCTCTGGACTTACCCTCCTAACAATGGAAAACCAAGCAACTTTTATCCCCACTTAACAGACCTGGAAACTAAGGCTCGGGGTGATGGGAGATATGATGAGAGATGCAGGTCTGTGAGACATGCTGTGAAGATTTACAGCAGGTGAGGGGTGGGCTTGACAGGAGAATGGACTTACAGTGCTCCCATAAGAAACACACATGAGCTTTTAGGTGGTCCCAAAACATACATGCAAACTTTGCTGGAGGTATCAATGTGTGCTGGGGACAGCATGGGGATCCGAGGCAGTTGGTACTCACAGGTCATCTAGTGTTCCTCCCTGTTTTCTCCCCATTGGGCTTCTCTGCAAGTCCACGATATCTGTCTGCAGAGCCATCATCAGTTCCACCAGATGTTTCACTTCATTCTCCTAATAAAAAAGCTGTGCTAATGTCAACTGACATAATAACATTATATGAGAAGCAAGATTTGTTGAAAAAGCCCTCCAAAAAAAAGAAAATGTTTAAATAAAGATATTAAAAAGAAAAAAAAAAAGAAAAAGCCCTCCAAACTGACTGAGGACTCTGTATTCACTATGAATAGGAATAGGGAATCTGGATGTGTATCTCTCAAATTTGTCACATTCCCCCCATGTAATAACCCTTGGGCAAGGTACCTAGCCCTTGAGCTTCAGTTTTCACTGCCACAAGACAGGCGGTTTTATTTATTTATTTATTTGTTTGTTTGTTTATTTGTTTGTTTGTTTATTTATTTATTTATTATTATTATTATTATTATTTTGGTTTTTGGGCCACACCTGGCATTGCTCAGGGGTTACTCCTGGCTGTCTGCTCAGAAATAGCTCCTGGCAGGCACGGGGGGACCATATGGGACACCGGGATTCGAACCAACAACCTTTGGTGCTGGATCGGCTGCTTGCAAGGCAAACGCCGCTGTGCTATCTCTCCGGGCCCTATTTATTTATTTTTAATAGGGCTGTGACAGTTGTTACGAGAACAAGAAGAATGTAAAATATCATTATGTAAAGGTGCCCAATGATAATCAAGTTTCTTTATTTCATCTACCCCAGTACACAGTACTTTACTTCACAGATGACACATGAGATCCAAGACAGGATGGAACACTCATTTGCCTCTATGTTAAATAGATGTAGACAGGCCGGCGAGGTGGCGCTAGAGGTAAGGTGTCTGCCTTGCAAGTGCTAGCCAAGGAACGGTCCGCGGTTCAATCCCCCGGTGTCCCATATGGTCCCCCCAAGCCAGGGGCGATTTCTGAGCGCTTAGCCAGGGTAACCCCTGAGCATCAAACGGGTGTGCCCCCCCCCCCCAAAAAAAAAACAACAAAAAAATAAAAATAGATGTAGACAATTAAAGGGTTTCTTAAACTTTGTATACTTGCATCTACAAAGTTTTCCTCTGAGAAATGCAACATGGGTATTTGCAGAAGCACCTTAGATCCGTTATGCATTTAGTTTTCAATAGATTTTGAATTAATTTAAATTTGGAAAAACATTTCAAAGAAGGTACATGGATAAGAGTACTCAGAGCTCTTTCTAACAGGAGAAGATGCCTCACCCATCCTGATCCCAGGAGACTTTACATCTTGCTCCTCATTCAAATATGGATCAGCTCTGTCACATGTGGCCTGCAGAGGCACTACTAGCCAATTAAGCTGAAAAGTAGGAGGAGGAAAACTTGACTTCTGACAGGAAGGAAAGCTTAGTATTCAATAAGAAGGTGGGAAACAGTAATAAGGACATGAACCTAAAATGACTCTCTTACCCTTCCACAGAGCTCCACAGCCTGTTCCATTTCCTTCCACGCGAGCAACAATTTTTCTGATGCTAAAAAAAAATTAGGGGAAAAAAAAATCTGAAAATACCGCAAAACCAAAACAGAAATAAACAATAAAATTATAAAAAGACAAGGTAGGGAGGAGAACCCTCCAGAAAAAAACAAATAAAAAGTCTCTTCAAACTCATACAAAGAGTACACTCACTGATTCCAAACTCAGTTTGTTCACTATACTTTTCCAGGTCAATCTGGATGCTGGTTTTAAAGAAATCCAATTTGGCCTTGAGTTGCTGAGACATGGAAGCCATGGAATTCTTCATCTTAGAAAGACAGCTATTATTCCGGAGGAGATTCATCCTGCAGGCCCATAAGAAAAAGAATTTTAGAAGTTTTTGGGGGATCCAAATGTCATTTTTTGAACACTAACATACCTGTTCTAACACTTTGCTAGCATATGAATAGTTACATAAAACAATTTCCTAATCCTAAGCATTGTGTGAGGCTTTGCACCAAAACTGGAGTAAGATCAGTAACCTGGGGAGGAAGCAATACATTTCAGCTAGTTAGCTAAGGATGTTGCTAACCCAAATAGCCATGTGCTCCTCCAAGTCCCAAATTCCACTGGGTTCAGTCCAGTCCTTCAGTCTACGCTCCTTTTCTGTGTGCTGGCCTTACTCTCTCCTCAGGTCTAATATACCACACTAACCACATGCCAACCAGCCAAACCAATGTCTCTCTCTCTTGTGCCTCCTAAGAGCTACTTTTGGACTACTGTCTCTGTCATGCCCAAGAGCAAAGCCATGTAGCAGTTTAAATTAGGCTAAGTGAAAATGGCGCAATACATGGCAGCTCGTTGTCCCTGCTGCAGCCGGTTGCAGTCTTCCTTCAGGGTCTGGATGCTGTGCCAGATCTGGCCCCATACTCTCCTCAGCTGGAAAAAAGAGAGGTTCCTCTTGGGTTCTTGAACTGGAACAGAGATACATACAGTTGTTGAGAGAAAATCCTTCCCACAGTTAACCATATCCAGCTGTAACAACATCACTGGCACTTAAGAAGCTGCAAAAAGTTATCTAATTACTATGCTATTATATACCTTTTTTGGGAATTATACCCAATTATTGTCTCATACCTTTTTGTGGCTTTTTATAGCATAAAGGCAGAGTGGTAAGTGGCTGCTAATGAGACGGAACCACTATGACAATGATAATTGGAAATGCTCACTCTGGACAAAAACGGGGTGCTAGAAGGAGATGAAATAATACACACACACCCTTTCAGTAACAATATTACGACCACTGTGCCTAAAAGGAAAAAAAGAGAGGATGAGAGAGTAAGATACAGCAAGGAAGAATTAAAGAGAGAAGAAAAGTATCTGCCATAGAGGTAGGCTGGGAAGATACTAGGAGGGACAGTGGCAGTATGAAATGAATAGAAGTAAAGGGATAAAACATTGTACAAAACTCAACTATCGGGCCCGGAGAGATAACACAGTGGCGTTTGCCTTGCAAGCAGCCGATCTAGGACCAAAGGTGGTTGGTTCGAATCCCGGTGTCCCATAAGGTCCCCCGTGCCCGCCAGGAGCTATTTCTGAGCAGACAGCCAGGAGTAACCCCTGAGCACCGTGATAAAAAGAAAAAGAGCTGTTGATTTGATGTGAGGAAACACTTTTTTGTTAAATTGGGGGGGGGGGGGTTGGGCCACACCTGGTGGCGCTCAGGGGTTACTCCTGGTTCTGTGCTCAGAAATCGCTCCTGGCTCAGGTGACCATATGGGATGCCTGCGTCATAGGCCCTGGGCCAGCTGCATGCAAGGCAAACACTCCACCACTGTGCTACCACTCCAGCCTTGAGGAATCACACTTTAAGGATGTTCTGGGATAAATCCAGTGGTGCTGAGGTTCAATTCTGGGCTCTTGTTTGGAGAATGATGCAATGTTAGAAACTAAACTTGACTCTCCTGCATGCACAGCATGCACCTTGCCATCTCTCTAGTGCTGAAGAATCACTTTATGTGGGGCCTGGAGAGATAGCACAGCGGCGTTTGCCTTGCAAGCAGCCAATCCAGGACCCAAGGTGGTTGGTTCAAATCCTGGTGTCCCATATGGTCCCCCGTGCCTGCCAGGAGCTATTTCTGAGCAGACAGCCAGGAGTAACCCCTGAGCACTGCCGGGTGTGACCCAAAAACCAAAAAAAAAAAAAAAAAGAATCACTTTATGAACCACAAGGAGATATTCACATGTACATAAGCTTATTTATTTTTGGTGGAAACGTCTATGTTTGTAAAATTTAGGGTCATAGGAAGTTTTCTAAAGATACAATTTTAATAGGACTTTAATAGAAAACTACATACATAGTAAAAGTCTGTAGCTTTCAGATTTTGGACCCTCAATAAATTTATTCTAAATGTGTTTTTTTTTTTTTTTTTTTTTTTGGTTTTTGGGCCACACCCGGTGACGCTCAGGGGTTACTCCTGGCTATGCGCTCAGAAGTCGCTCCTGGCTTGGGGGACCATATGGGACGCCGGGGGATCGAACCGCGGTCCATCTCCTAGGCTAGCGCAGGTAAGGCAGGCACCTTACCTCCAGCGCCACCGCCCGGCCCCTCTAAATGTGTTTTTATAAGAGAGACAGACACAGAGAAAAGAGAAAAGAGAAAAAAGAGGGAGAGAAAACAGGAATAGCAGCAAACACATTAAAATGTTCACCTAACATTTATACAATAGAATACTAAATAGTCATAAAACTCAGGTAGCTCTATATGTATTAACAGAGAAAAAACGTCTCCCAAATATATTAAATGAAAAAGTTAGGTACAGAGCAGAACCTATTGTATATTACTTTCTATGGAGAAATGGGGAAGCAAATATGTAAGTGGTATGACTGTTATGAATATATTTATAAATGCATAAAATATCACTGGGAAAAGATGCAAAGATCCTCAACAAAACACTAGCAAATAGAATCCAATAGCTCATCAAGAAGGTTACACACCATGATCAAGTAGGATTTATTCCAGAGGTGCAAAGATAGTTTAACATACACAAGTCAATCAATAAAATACACCATATGAAAAGGAAAAATAAAAATCACATAATCATATAAATAGATGCAGAGAAAGAATTTGATAAGGTCCTATTCATGATAAAAACTCTCAACAAGGGGCCAGTGAGGTGGCGCTAGAGGTAAGGTGTCTGCCTTGCAAGCGCTAGCCAAGGAAGGATCGTGGTTTGATCCTCTGGCATCCCATATGGTCCCCCCAAGCCAGGGGCGATTTCTGAGTGCTTAGCCAGGAGTAACCCCTGAGCGTCAAATGGGTGTGGTCCCCCCCCAAAAAAAAACAACCCCAAAACAACAACAAAAAAACTCTCAACAAGAAGTAAATTTTTTTGTTTGTTTTGGGGCCACAACTGGCTGTGCTCAGGGGTTACTCCTGGTTCTATGCTCAGAAATCGCTCCTGGCATGCTTGGGGGATCACATGGGATGCTGGGATTCAAACCACCATCCTTCTACATGCAACGCAAACACCCTACCTTCATGCTATCTTTCCGGTCCCAACAAGAGGAGAATTAAAGGAATTTTCTCAATATAGTTAAGACCATTTACCACAAGACTATGGCGAATATTATACTAAACGGGGACAAACTAAAAGCCTTTCCTCTAAGATCTGGCACAAGTCTGGTCCCTCTTGTCACTTCTATTCAATAGAATATTGGAAGTATTTGTCATAGCAATCAGGCAAGAAAATGATATCAAGGTTATCCAGATAGGAAAGGAAGAAGTCAAGCTCTAATGTTTGCAGATGATATGATACTATACTTAGAAAATCCTAAATACTCTACCAAAAAGTTTCTAGAAACTATAGATTTGTAAAGTGGCAACTACAAAATTAATATGCAAAACCCAGGGCTTTTTTATATACAATGAAAGAGAAGAAAGAATCACTAAAAATATCAATCCCATTCGCAATTATGCCTCAGAAAATCAAATACCTTGGAGTCAATTTAATTATAGAGATGAAAGACCTAAACAAAGAAAACTACAAAACACTGTTTTGAGAAATCAAAGAAGACGCAAGGAAGTGGAGAAATATACCCTGCTCCTATATTGGGAGTATTAACTTTAAAATGGCATTACTTCCTGAAGGATTGTACAGATTCAATGCAATCCCTACAATACCCATGACATTTCTCAAAGAAAGAAGTCAAACACTCCTGAAGTTTAGTTGTAGCAAAAATGCCCAAAAATAACTAAAGCAATTCTTGAGGAAAAGAAGATGGGAGGCATCACTTACCCTAACTTTAAATTGTACTATAAAGCAGTAGTCATTAAAACATGATAGTATTGAGATAAAGACAAACCCCTTGGATCAGTGGAATAGACTTGAATATTCTGAGACTGACTCCCAGGTATACGATAAAGTAATCTTTGATAAAGGGGCAAGAAATACAAAGTGAAGCAAGGTAAGCTCTTCAACAAGTAGTCTTGGAAAAACTGGTCAACTGCATGCAAAAAAGTGACCTGAGACCTCTCTTTAACATCATGCACAAAGGCTAACTCAAAATGGGTTAAAGATCTTGTAATCAGACATGAATTGTAGGCAGAACACTCCATGGCATTGCAGTTAAAAGCATCTTCAAAGAGAAAACACCACTTTCCAAGAAACTAGAAGCAAAGATAAACAAATAGGACTATATTTATACTGAGAAGATTGCAATTCAAAGAAAACAGTGACTAATATACAAAGACTACCCACGGAATAGGAGAAACTATTCACCCAGTACCCATCAGATAAGGGATTAATATCTAAGATAAACAAGGTATTGATAGGACTTAACAAGAAGAAAAAAAAACTAATGCCATCCAAAAATAAGAACAGACATTTCCTCAAAGAAGAACTAGATGCCAAAAGGCACATAAAAAATGCTTGCATCAGGGAGATACAAAACAAAACAATGACATTTATCATCTCACACCAGAGACTGGCACACATCACAAAGAACAAGAACAAAAAGTGCTGGCGGGGCTGGAGAGATAGCATGGAGGCAGGGCGTTTGCCTTGCATGCAGAGGGATGGTGGTTCAAATCCCGGCATCCTATATAGTCCCCAGAGCCTGCCAGGAGTGATTTCTGAGCGTAGAGCCAGGAGTAACCCCTGACCGCTGCTGGTGTGACCCAAAAACCAAAAAAAAAAAAAAAAAAAAAAAAAAAAAGTGCTGATATGAAGAAGTGGGAGAAAAGGAATCTCATTCACTGCTAGTGGTCCAGGCTTCTTGGAAAACAATATAAATATTGTTCACAAAACTAGAAACTGAAGTTTCATATAATCTAGCAATACTACTCCTAGGAGCCCAAAACCACCCTGCAGAAAAGCCCTCTACATTTTATCTTCATCGCACACAATTTACAATAGCCAGAATCTGGAAACAACCCAAGGGCCCAAGAATATATAAGTGGCTAATGAAACCGTGGTACATCTACATAATGGATTACTATGAAGCCATTAGGAAAAATGAAGTCATGAAATGTGCTTATGCATGGATAGATATGGAAATCATTATGCTGAGTGAAATGAATCAGAGAGAGGAATAAAGGCTCCCATCTTCCTCTTTCCTTTAAGTCATTCCTTTGATATGTAAAAGCCTACCTTGATCACTCTACCCCTTCCCACCCTGGTGGATTTTATTCTGGGAGAATAAAGAAAGAGCATTTTTGACTTGTTGTGCAGAGATACCACAAGGCAAAAAAATCAAACTGACTCCACGATTCTTTTCTGACTGGCTTGGTTTATTAATTCTCTGCCACTACCCTACCTGCATCAGGCCAGTCCCCTGGGGAGTAAAATATGGTGTTTGGGCTAATTTCATAACATGGGATTTATTTATTTTACAAGTATGGTAATAATATCCAGAGACAATAGAAATGAAGGTCAGGAGGATCTGTTCATAGTTTTTTGTAACCATGGTGCTTAAATATATCATTTTTAGAAAAAATAAAGGAATCTACTGATGCAAACTTTGGAAACAAAAACAAAAAACCATCACTGGTAGGTAAACCCAACACTTTGATAGAAGCAGATTCTATGGAAGAGACAGAGGAATTGGGGGTGAGGGTCATTCATTTTTCTTTTCTTTGTTTACTCTAATTTTGGCTACACTCAGCAGTATTCAGGGTTTACTTCTGGTTTTGCACTGAACCTGAGTGAACCTAAGTAAGCTGCATGCAAGGCAAGCACTGTGCCTGCTGGGCTATCTCTCTAGTCCTGAGAGAAAAAATAACAAGTTTATTTTTCATGGCATATTCTTTTGTTCTCTGATATTTTGTCTCCTGTTAAATATTAGTTATTAAAATGTGAATAAAACTTAAAATAACCCATCAGCTTCAAGTTTAGTGACTTTCAGGCAACACTGTTCATTCTCTTCTGAAAGTTCTCTTTGAGGCTGAATTGAACTGAAGACGTCTTTTCTTTTTTTTTTTTTTTTTCCCTTTTTTTTTGGTTTTTGGGTCACACCAGGCAGTGCTCAGAGGTTACTCCTGGCTGTCTGCTCAGAAATAGCTCCTGGCAGGCACTGGGGACCATATGGGACACCGGGATTTGAACCAACCACCTTTGGTCCTGGATCGACTGCTTGCAAGGCAAACGCCACTGTGCTATCTCTCCGGGCCCGTCTTTTCTTTTTACTGAGGCTACACATCACATGGTAAGGAAGAAAGGAAGGAAGGAAGGAAGGTGCTCTAGGTCTAAGTAAGCTGATTTCCATGGTATGTACCTCCCTCCCTCCTGACCCAAGTATTACAACTGGTTACTTAAAACAACTAAAAAAACACCATATACAAAATAACAAAATGAATGAACACCAGAATTGGGCAGTTCAAAGGACTGGCACTCATCATTTTCAGGGATCTTAAACTCCGTGGCCCGCGGCCGCAAATGGAACTCCATGCAACATTTTGTGGCCCTGCCCTAGAGGAATCTTTTTTTGTTTTGTTTTGTTTTAGTTGTTTGGGTCACACACCCCAATGTTCAAGGCTTACTACTGACTTTGCCTCCTGAGGCCCCCAGGTAAATTGAGTTTGAGACCCCTGATTTACATGCTGGAGACTTGGCTTCAGTACCTGGCACCAATGGTCCCTTGAGCACAGAGTAACTTTTCTTTGTTTTTGGGCCACATCCGGTGATGCTCAGGGGTTACTCCTGGTTATGTGCTCAAAAATCACTCCTGGCTTAGGGGACCATATGAGACGCCACGGGTGGGGGGGTGGGGGGATCAAACCGCAGTTCAGCCTAGGCTAGCGCGGCCAAGGCAGACACCTTACCGTTTGCACCACCGCTCCGGCCCCTTCTTTTTTTTTTAAAGGTTAGTATACTTTATTAAACATTTATATATATATGTATATATAAAATATATATACACATACATGTGCATATGTAATATTTTTGTGGTGCTAGATAATTGGAATCCAGGGCTTCACATATTCAAGGCTACATCCTGGCGTACAGAGTAACTTCTAAGCAACACTGATGTGACTCCCCCAAAATAAATAAGTACGTAAAATAAAGAATAACGTTCTTACGGATATAGCTGACACTTTCAGGTTGTGGACGTGGGGAGATCTGAGTCTCATAGGTGACTTTGCTGTTGTCAAAAAGAAAAACTAGATCCATATCCAGTGTGCGGCCCTCATTCAACTGCAAAGGGACAAAGACAAATTGAAGTTTTTTTGTTCTGGTTTTTGGGCCATATCCGATGATGCTCAGGGGCTACTCCTGGCTATATGCTCAGAAATCGCTTCTGGCTTGGGGGACCAATAGGGATGCAGGGGGATCGAACCATGCATTTGGGTCTGTCCTAGGTCAGCTGCATGCAAGGCAAATGCCCTACCTTTCCTAAAGATGTTGGCTTTTATTTTCCTTTCTTGTTCCTTTTACAATTACAACTGAAATTTATCTATTTACATTTTCCTTACAGGTATTCTGATTATCTTTCTTGTAAAATTGAGATATTCTTTCTCATTGTCCATACAATGATTACTTTTCAGCTGTTATCAGCTCTTTTTAGGCAGGTCATTGTCAGAACAGTTCTATACAGAACTTATCCTGAGGTGTTTCAGTTGACTCAGAAGTACCCATAGCTTTGGCAATAAAAGAGAAATAAAGGTACCCTAATTGGTCTGGGGGAAACAAAAGGCAAGTATGAAGTGACTCACTTCCTTTTAGATTACACAGGGAACTTTTATTCCAATTTATGGAAGGGGAAGAAAACAAAACAAACAAATAAACAGATAACATTTCTAAAGCAGAGCTTTAGTTTAGCAGTAGACCACTTGTCTGAAATATGTTACGTTTTAGGTTCTAGGCCTAGCACCACCAAAACAAAACAAAACAAAAAACAAAAAACAAGCAGATCTCTGTACCACATATGTGATTAATAGGCTGCTGGCCAAACGAAAATTGATGTCTAAAAGCAAGCTTAGTTGCCTTGCAGGCCATGAAACAAAAATGCCAGGCCTTTTTTCTAGGAAGTCAGAGCTGACCTTGCCGTCTGAGATGCACTGTGTAGCAGGTTTGTTGGGGATCAGTGCCAGGCCCGCTTCCTGTAGCAACTCCTGGTCCTTCTCAGGGATTCCTGTGTCCTGCTGGATTCTGGTTTTTAAGCTCTGAAGGCTCTCATCCTCTGTTACTGGATAGGTGTGAATGGTGCCTGTGACCATGTTCAAGATATGAACCAGCTGCAACATAACCCAGATGTTACTGCAATTAGGTGCTTTATAGCTCTACATGCTTCTGACACACAAAGCAAAGCCTGAGCTTGAAGAATGGGTCTGAGTACCATGGTCCATATATTCTAGTCCTTAATATTCCTTCTGTCCAATGCCAGTTAGCATGAGTTACTTTCCACATAAGTATGTGGAGAAATATTATTATGAGAGTTTGAGTTTCTCCCCCAAGTGAGGCAGCATGTGACTATTTCTTCCCAACGTTTGTTTTTGTTTTTGTGCCATACCTGGCGATGCTCAGGGGTTACTCCTGGCTCTGTGGTCAGAAATCGCTCCTGGCAGGCTCGGGGACCATATGGGATACTGGGACTTGAACGTGGGTCTGTCCCCGGTAGGCCAAGTACAAGACAAAAGCCTTTTCCGCTGTACTATCATTCCAGCCCCAATTTTTTTTTAGGGTGGGGGGTTTGGCCATACCCGGTGACACTCAGAGGTTACTCCTGGCTATGCGCTCAGAAATCGCTCTTGGCTTGGGGAAACCAAATGGGAAGCGGGGGATCAAAACTTGGTCCATCCCAGGTCAGCCACGTGCAAAGCAAACACCCTACCACTGTGCCACCAGTCTGGCCCCACCCCCAGTTTTTTTTTAAATGAAGATTAAACCCAGAGCTTCACATATGTGAACCCTCACTCTTCTGTTAAGCCCCATCCCTATCCTGATTAGCCTTTAGGCAAGCATTTCCTCCAATGGACCTTCCCTGCTGGTCTGGGATTACCTTTAAGTTTAAGATGTCATCAAGGGCCTTGAAGCAGCCATTGACCCCATAGCGGGGATCAGTGCCTCTCTGTCGGGGTTGCCACATCAACATCAGCTGCAGCCACTTCTCTAGGCGTTGTGCCAAGACACTGAGGAGTATGGGACAGAGCACACCTCCACCACCATTCTCAGGAGGCCCTTGGGTACACACCAAAAGGTATGTACACACACATTTACATTACCATTATTCTCAGGGTAAAGGGATAACTGCAGATGAACTAATCTGAGAAAAAAGTAAATATTTCTAACCAAATGAAGTGTTCAGGTGCTCATCACTCTCCTGATACAGTAGAACACTCCCTCAAACTGATTTCTCAGATGGATCAGTACACTCATTTTTACCAGGCTCATCTGTAAAGCATTTTAAATGCAGTTTCTAGGCATGGCTGTCATCCAGGTGATTCCCACCCATGAAACAAACCCCATAGAGCTTGATTAATTTTCTTAGCCACTTTCCTCAAAAGCTCTTGGTGGATGCATGTGAGTATTCATTCTCTTTTGGACATACACTTGGAGCTAATAGCTTATTATCTCTCTACGAAAGTTCCTCAATGAAGTAGAAATACAGCTTCTCAGTGCCTCCCTAAATGCACTTTTCCTCACTCCAATCTCTTCCCTTTAAACTTCCTTCCTTCTCATTCTTCATACCTTTCTCGAAAGTTCTACTTCATCCAAAGTCATTCCATATTAGCTCAAGTACAAATAATACCTCTCTAGCCATCCTTAAATCCTCATACTAATAATCTATGTGAACTGAAGTGAGAGTACAGCAGGCATTTGTATGCAGTTGATGGGAGTTCAATCCCCACATTACATGTAATCCCCAGAGCCTGCCATGAGTGATTCCTTAGTGGAGTCATGAGCAAACCCTGAGTACAGCGCCATAGGTAAGCCCTGAATACTACTGGTGTGGCCACAAAACAAATAACAAAGAATTATTACCTATGCTTCTAAGTTCTGTGTGACTTTCATGTAGCTTTCTAATACCCAGTTCTGATACTTTTGAAGGATGTTCAGTTTTAAGACTAGATTGCAAGTCTGATCAAACTATGACTAATTTCTTAACTATAACATTTATTAGACACCAAAAAAGCAAAAAAAGTAAATTCCCTACCCTTTTTTGGCGGGGGGGCGGGGGAGGGAGCAGAGGACACACTCAGGGGCTCACTCCTTGCTCTGTGCTCAGGGATCACTCCTGTTGGGCTCAGAGGACCATATGGAATGCAATGCCCTATCCTCTGTACTGTGGCTATAGGCTCTTCCCTACTCTTATAAAGCTCACAATCGACTAGGAATAGATCTTATACAAAACCAGATATAAATACTACTAAGAATAAGAGGAGATGCAGATGAACTATAATGTGAGTTTAGAAGAGATATCACTTCTAGATGGGAATTAGAAGTGGAAAATATATTCTAAGCCCTTAATCACAGAATTTTATAAGTTATTTAAAAGCTATTACACATCACCTCAAATATGAAGAATGCCACTTTGTCTTACCTGTTAAGATTATTGGGGTAGGGTAAAGAGCTGGAAAATTTTACTGTTCCATTCAAGTCTTCACTAACAACGATGTCCAACTCACTCTTCTGCCGGATTTTAGAATGCCTGCAAACATATTATCTCACCAATTATAACTTTCATAGTGTTATGATTATTGTGTACTAGCACTTTACACCTGTACTAATAAACCCAGGAAATTACTAAAACTTTTTTTTGGAAATAGTGCATTTACATTCTATTGGCATAGTTTTTTTTTTTTTTTTTTTTTTGGTTTTTGGGCCACACCCAGTGATGCTTAGGGATTACTCCTGGCTATGTACCAAGATATCACTCCTGGCTTGGGGAACCATATGGGACGCTGGTGACTGAACCGAGGTCTTTCTTGGGTCAGTTGCATGCAAGGCAAACACCCTATCACTATGCTATCGCTCCAGCACCTGGCATGGTTTTTTGAGAGCTTTAACAAAACCACTGCTGCAGGAATAAGCAGTGATTAATCATCTGGTATCCAGACATCTTGGACAGAATTGCTGACTCAATCACATTGTTGGACTGCCCTATTTTTCTCCACTGTTCACTTTATCTAAGATAAAACTCATGCTTTAAGACCAGCAATACCAATTTTAGATTCTTCTTTGGAGCAAACCAAGTTCTTTATTATTTACAATGTTTTTTCTCAATTGTGTATATTCCTTGTTTTTTTCTCCTTATATTCAAGTTTGGCTGCCCCAGTGCAAGGACACTTGCATCTTGCATCTATAGTAGAAACTGAACAGCAGTTACTGTAAAACTCATGCTCTGATATAGGATAAAACTAAGATACCCATGATAATACATAGGTATCAGAATAACATAAACTATGTCCAACACATAAGCACCCACAAACACCTGAAGCTTTTAAAAAGTTTTATAAACAATTTAAAAGTGTATGATAAAGAGATATAACTAAAAAAAAGGAGAAAGAAAAAAAGGGTGAAGTGAGAGGGTTGGAGACTTAGCTCAATGGTAGAGCACATGCCTACCATATGTGAGGTATTGACTTGTGTTCTCATCAGGAACCATCAGGAGTAGTCCTGACTCAAGCACAACCATATAGTCCCTATAAAGAAACACAAGTCTCTCATTCGTGTGTGTGTGTGTGTGTGTGTGTGTGTGTGTGTGTGTGTGTGTGTGTGTGTGGTGTGTACCCACCAGTGTTCAAGGGTTACTCCTGGCTCTGTGCTCAGAAATTACTCCTTACAGACTTAGGGTACCATATGGGATGCTGGGAATCAAACCTGGGCTAGTCACATGCAAGGCAAACAAACCATACTTGCTGTGCTATTGCACTAGCCCTGTCCCTCATTCTTTTAAAAGTAAAAAAAAAAAGAAAAAGAAAAACATAGATGAGACAGGCACTTTTCACAAATAGTTCCCTACTAAATTTCAGAAAAACCCACTTAAACGGTGGTCATATGGGTCAAAAGAGAAAGCAAAGAGCTGAGCATAAATTATATTTTGTCTTAATTTTTTGTTTTTTAGGCCACATTTATTTATTTCAGTGTTTTGGGCCACACCTGGCGATGCTGAGGGATTACTCCTGGCTCTGCACTCAGGAATCATTCCTGGCAGGGTTGGGAGACCATATGTGATGCTTAAGATTGAACCCAGGTTCCGTGCCTGGCCAGCCACGTGCGAGTCAAAACCCAATTGCTGTGCTGTCCACTCTGGCCCTGAGCATAAACTTTGCATGCAGAACACCTGGTTGGATCCCTGGTACATGGTCTCCACTAAATATCCGTGAGAGAAACTCCTGAGCACAGAATCTATAGTAGCCCCTAAACATATAGGAGCGAGGGGCCCAAAAATAAATTTAATCTTCCAGCATCAATGGGGGAACTTCTAGGAAACTGATTGTATACCAGTGGTTCTCAAGGCAAATGCCCCACTGCTGTACCACAGCTCCCAGGCCCTGTTCCAAAGTTTTTAGACAAAAAAGAAATCTGAACAGCAGGGCAATTTGAATTCATGTTCAGCATCTCAAAGAATAATTCTGAATGTGACCAAATTAATTTAGGAAAACAATAAAATTTAAATTTCAACAACAGATTTTATCTATTTAATGTACAACACAATATTTTTACTGTATTTTGGGGTAAGGCTGCTCCAGATGTGCTGGAGGATCCAGGGACCACTCTCAGTGATATATGACCTGTGAATGAGCGATTCAGTATCCAGGCCCAGAGTTACTGGGGGCTACTAATGGCAGATCCAGCTATGCCTGGGGAGGCCATGTGGTGTCATAGGATTGAACGTGGGACCTAGTGCTCAGTCCTCTAAGCTATATCCTCAGCCCCAGTAGTTTTTGAATTAGAAAAAAAAGTTAAAGAATATATCCAGTATTCTCATTCTTATTATTTTGGTTTTAGAGCCACATCCAAATGTACTCAGGGCTTATCCTAGTTCTGTGCTCAGGGATCACTCCTGATAGGGCTTAGGGAACCATATATGATTCCAGGGATTGAACCTGGGTCAGTTGCATGCAAGAAAAGTGTCTTGCCCTCATATACTGTAACTTTTAAAAACACAACCATACCCATGAAGCCGGAACTATAGTACAGCAGGTAGGGCATTTGCCTTGCACACATGCAACCCAGGTTTGATCCTTGGTATCCCATATAGTCACCCAAGCACTGCCAGGAGTAAATCCTGAGTAAAGAGCCAGGAGTAACCCCTTGAACACTGCAGGGTATGGCTAAATTAAAAACAAACAAACAAACAAAAACATGGGCCAGAGCAGTAGGGTGCAGCAGTAGGGTGTTTGCCTTGCACGTGGCTGATCTAGGATGGACCAGGGTTCAATTCCCCATGTCCACTATGGTCCCCCCAAGTCAGGAGCGATTTTCTGAGTTGCATAGAGGAGTAACTCCTGAGTGTGGCCCAAAAAACAAAAATTAAGAAAAAGAAAAAGAAAACCTTTGGAGCAATGATAATTTCACATGGTTCAATTTTGAATCAATATAAACAACAAAAAAACCCAACAACCAGAAAACAAAAAACCCAAAACAACCAAGAAAGAAACACAAATAAACCCTATAGCCATATCCTCTGATTTATTATTAGAAATATTTTTTGTCATTAAATTCACACTTAAACCATTTTCTTATGCTTTTAGAACAGAAATATGTATATATACATATATACATATATATGTATATATACACATTCAGGTAAAGTCAGACAAATTGTGAACACTAAGTTCTCATATAACTATTTCTCATTTTTAGGGGTATAATTTTGTTCACTAATAAAGAGTACCTTCAGGTAAGTGGACATATTTAAACAAGTATGTAAATAAACTGCTTTGCTGCTACTGAGTAAAGGGCAAATGCCATTTATATATAAGATAATATTTAGAAGAGTTGAGGTTTAGAATTAATTTTAATACTGGATTACTGTTCTATAGATCCAGATTTTTGGAGAGTGGACCACATACTCTCAGTTCCGACAGGAATACCTCTCTAGGAGATAGACACTGAAGTATCAGACCCACTAGGACCCCCAGGGTGACAGGACAAGTAAGGCAGAGGGAAATGCATTCATACAGATAGTGGGCTCTCACTCACCACTGCACAGGCTGCCAGTTGGGGAGGAATGGCCGGAAGCCTGTGATGCATTCGAATGCCAAGGTGCCAAAGCTCCAGTAGTCCACAGTCACTGTGTACTTTGCCTGCTCCAGCAGTTCAGGGGCCTGCAAGGAACGTGTGGGGAAATAACTGAGCTTCTCCCTTAGAAGAAGCCATCCCAAGACAAAGCAGTAACCCTTTAAATCACCTCCTCATACTTTCCTGGCTGCATGGGGAAGGGTTAAGAGGAGAATATGAGGACCAGAGAGATAGCACAGCGGTAAGACGTTTGCCTTACTTGTGGCTGACCCAGGACGAACCTGGGTTCTATCCCCGGTGTCCCATATGGCCCCCCAAGCCAGGAGCTATTTCTGAGTGCATAGCCAGGAGCATCATCAGATGTGGGCCTCCCCCTCACAAGAAGAGAATGTGACCCCACATCTAGCAGGTGGTAGCTAGGATTCCTGCAAATCTCACTCACTCTGATGCTAATAGTAGGGTCCCAATAGGTACCTTGGGTACAGAGTACTTGATATACCCCCACCCCATCTCATGTAGAGCAGAGAAATAGGCTACATATCACAAAAAAAAACAAAACAAAACAAAAAAAAACTAAGCAAGACACATCAAATATGTAACAAATGAATCGAATGCTAATCTATTCTTCACAATCCAGTCAAACCATGTACTGGTATATTTACAAGCAGGCCAGAAAAAGCCAGACCAGATGCCTGGGGACTGTACAAGCAGAGAGCAAGGAAGACTCTGAAGCACAGGTGGGAACTAAAGGGATCAGAAGGATCTTCACATAAGTGGCCAAGATAACAAGAATCAGAAAGACTCATCGTAAGCCAAGGCTATCGAGGCAGGCAGATACACAGTCTGGCTAGACACAGGGCTCCTATGGAGGGCCAGGGTGGCCACCTCAAGAGAAAACTTGGCAATAGGGCAGGAGAGATAGCATGGAGGTAGGTTGTTTGCCTTGCATGCAGAAGGATGGTGGTTTGAACCCCAGCATACCATATGGCCCCCAAAGCCTGCCAGGAGTAACCCCTGAGCACTGCTGGATATGACCCAAAAACTTAAAAAAAGGAAGGAAGGAAGGAAGGAAGGAAGGAAGGAAGGAAGGAAGGAAGGAAGGAAGGAAGGAAGGAAGGAAGGAAGGAAGGAAGGAAGGAGGAAGGGAAGGAAGGAAGGAAGGAAGGAAGGAAGATAGGAAGGCAGGCAGGCAGGCAGGAAGGAAGGAAGGAAGGAAGGAAGGAAGGAAGGAAGGAAGGAAGGAAGGAAGATAGGAAGGCAGGCAGGCAGGCAGGAAGGAAGGAAGGAAGGAAGAAAGGAAGAAAGGAAGGAAGGAAGGCAGGCAGGAAGGAAGGAAGATAGGAAGGCAGGAAGGCAGGAAGGAAGGAAGGAAGGAAGATAGGAAGGAAGGAAGGAAGGAAGGAAGATAGGAAGGCAGGAAGGAAGGAAGGAAGGAAGGAAGATAGGAAGGAAGGAAGGAAGGAAGGAAGGAAGGAAGGAAGGAAGGAAGGAAGGAAGGAAGGAAGGAAGGAAGAAAACATGGCAATAGTCAGTTTTCCTGTGTCTGGTTGATGTAGCACCTGCAAGTGATCATGAAACTGGGCTTCTAGCTCAGAGTATAAGTCCCCACTTAGTCACTATGAACGAACACAAATTCCAGGACATCCATCAAGACCTCCACAAGGATAGCACAGGCTCACAGGCTGAATTACAGATCCCATGGGTCACCACATGGGAACTTCTTATAGCAGCTGACAAACTGCGCTCAGAAATTGCTCCTGGCTTGGGGGACCATGATCCGTCCTAGGCTAGCACGGGCAAGGCAGACACAGGCAGACACCATACTGCTTGTGCCACTGCTCTGGCTACTCTCTTTATTCTTGTTCTGTGTAATTTGTTGTTGTTGTTGTTTTTGGGTCACATCGGCAGCCCTCAGGGGTTACTTCTGGCTCTACGCTCAGAAATCACCCCTGGCTGGCTCCGGGGACCAAATGGGATGCCAGGATTCAAACTACCATTCTTCTGGATGCAAGGTGAACGCCCTATCCATGCTATCCATGCTATCTCTCTGGCCCCTGTAATTCTTGTATATAGTGTTCTACCCAAAAGGGAAATCAAAGTATTAGCTGAATATAAAGTTCAAATGGCTGGAGCCTATACTCTGCATGCAGAAGCCCTGAGTTTTATTTCCTGAACTACATGATAACCCAAGCACCTTGCCAAGAGTAGTACCCCACTCAGTTAGCAATAATGTATATGGCAGGAAAAAAAGGGGGACAACCTGATAACTTGATCCCTCTGTAAATTTATTAAAATCCTTTGATGTCTGGGTTGGATAGATTAATACAGCAGGTAAGGCACTGGCCTTGCATGTAACTGACCTGGGTTTGATTCCTGGCACCACATATGGTCCCCTGAACCAGACCATGGGTGATCCCTGAGTGCAGAGCCAGGGTAGGCTGATATAGTCCCAAAATGACAACAAAAACAAAGAAAACAAAGAAATAAAAACATCAAGGTGCTATTTCTCTAGAGGCTTTCAAATAAATGAAATAAACTTTAATCTAGCCTGAAAGGCCTGACTGATCTGCCCCCAATTTTTCCTTCAGGCTTTAGCCTAAAACTCTCTCCTTTTCTAGGATCAGACACACTTCCCAATTTCCCAATATTCCAAGACTTTGTCTAAAATTTCTTATCTGCTCACCTCCAGCTCCCTTGCAGTAAGTGCCTTTAGTTATCCTTCAGCTTCCAAAGTAAGCAAGGTCCTTTAATAGCACCATTCCTAGAATACCCTACACTTTTTCTATAGCAGTTGTCATTTTTTAGTTGTCTGTTGTCAAGGTAATATCTCCTTTAGCAAACCCTAAGCTCCTGAAGCCAATGAAATAAATGCTTGTCATCTCTCCTACACTGTCACCAACTCTAAGTACAATGCCTGGCACAGAGATCACAATTACTTGAATGAATGAGTCAAATGAAATCCCAACATTCAGAACAAAAGATAAACAAAATGAAGAAAGTGTAGGAGCTTGGAGCTTCCTTCTTAAAGGCTCTGGATATGTTTCAAGAAACTATGGCCCCTACAGGCCAGCATGAATTTATTTCAAGCCATTTATTTTCAGATGATCAAGATGTTGTAGAACTTGTACAAGGACTCACTAGCTTCCTTTCTGACATGACAAGATGACCAAATCGCTCCCACAAACAGTTTTGACCTGAATAGCTATGGAACTGGAAAGTTCCATTGAGTTGGTGAGATATAGATACTAAAAAGCACGGAAGTGAGGAGCTCCACCATCACCTACAAAAAAGTTAACCACATATAAATTTCATTTCTTACCAGGTACTGCAAGGTCCCCACAAACGAGGTACAAAGACTGCCCTGATCCAGTTCCTTGGCATATCCTAGGTCAATAATTTTGTGTATTAACTGAAAATAAAGAGGGGAGAGAAGAAATCTGAGGTTTATAAGTAAGTACATATTATCCTCCTTTAGGAATTTTGATTGTTTACTATTACAGTAGAGGCTCCTTATGAATTTCTAGGTGTTAGGCCTTAAGTCCCTCAAATTCATAGAATACAAAGGACAATGCCTTTGTATGGCATTTTAGGGCAAGTGAAAACATTTACTGTGAAAATAGTGAATAAAGGGCATATGTTCTGCCTTTCTCAGTGACTAATCACCAAAGGAAGATCAAAAAGGCCAGCTGACTAGATTCCTACCCCTAGACTCTATGAAACAATGTCCAGGCCTGTCCCTTTTCAGTAAGTGCCTTGAGTTCTCAAACCTTAGAATTGCTGGCAAAAGAAAGTGAATTGGAACAAAAATGACTATAGACACAGAGCTAGGTCAGATCCATAACTGAGGAAACTATGTCAAAAGATTAGGTAGCCATGAGTTGAGCGACCACAATAAAAAGCAGTGAAAGAGCAGAGCATCATACGCCAACAGGTGGAGACCACACTCTCAAGCAAGAGAGCCATAAAGTGGCCACAAAGAATTCTGAGACTAGTGCAGGTCTCAGCAGGCTCCAAAAGCTTCAACTACTTCTTTATAACCTACAGAAAGTATCTTAAAGTGGTTTCATTTGCTACCCAAAGTTGAGGTTCTCAAATGCAAAACAAGAAGTTATTTTCAAGTGCTAGTTCCCAAGAATAGGGTGGAGGTAGTAAAATAAACAATAGTTCCATATCATATTCTTGCATCTTGGGCAATTAATTAACAATGCAGTCTATTGAAACTTGCCACAATCTGTAAATAAGAACTTTTTACTGAATGTTTTCAAATCAAAAAGCATTCCCAGAGAACCCCATCAATCACAAATCCAAGGAACTGCAAATAAATCTAAATAAGCAAAACAAGTATGGCCCTTCTCTCCCAGAGAAGGTGACCTGTGATGGTTCACAGAACTCCCCAAGTCCCTGAAGGGTCACTTACTCTTTGCTCTCCTTGTTGCAGAACAATATTCTCTGGCTTAAGATCTCGATGAATAATCCTATTTTCGTGAAGGTATCTAAGTGCAGAGGCTGAGAAGGTGAGAAGGTGAAAAGGGTAGTGAGTTTCCATTTAATGTTTCCTCTCTGGAATTACCTACCCAGTGAAAGACACCGTGTTCCAGGAAATAAACTGATTTTCAGAGAAGGGAGCAAAAAACAAAACAAAACAAAACAAAAAAAAAAACAAAAAAACCCAAAACCCAAAAACAATGGAACAGACAAGACAATAGGAGTATAGGATATGGTAATTCCCTTGCCTTGCACATGGCTGGCCTGGATTGATCCCCCGCATTATGTATGCACTCCCACCCCACCCTAAGTGATTCCTGGGTACAGAGTCTGGAGTAACTGCTGAGCACCGATAAACGTGACTAAAAAAAACCCAGCCCCAATATATCCTGGTATTATGTGAGGGAAGTGTATGATATATGAAAATATTATATAGAATTATACTGAGTGAAATACGTCAGAGGAAGAGGGATAAACATAGAATAATCTCACTCAACTGTGGGAAATAAGACTGTGTGGGGATGATATCCAGAAAAATAGAAATGAGGATTAGGAGGACTAGTCCATGGTAGGAAGCTTGCCACAAAGAATGGAGAGTGCGATTAGAGTAGAGAAGGGCCTAATATAAAAGAGACATTCACAGCACTCCTTCATTTGCAGCAGTATAAACCACAATGTCTAAAAAGAAAGGAGGAGAAGGAGAGAGAGTGAGAGAGAGTGAGTGAAGTAATATGCCTGCCCCAAGGAGGCGAGTGAGGGTGGGTGGGAGGGAAGAGGTAACTAAGCAGTTAAGGTAGAAGGGAAACTATTAACATTGTATGAGATTGTAAGTGAGGATCTGTGTGAATGAGACAAACAAGGGGTAGTGCTTATTGCTCATTGCTTCTTCGCCTCTGTAACCCCACTGTACTATAAGTGCTTTGCACAAGAACATAGGTTTAACCATGACAGGCTCAGCCTGACCAGCAGGTGACTAGGCCCTGGGGAAATCACCTATCTGCCTATCAGGCAGAAAAGCAATGAGCAATAAGCACTACCTCTTGTAATTCTCATTCACAGGTCCTCACTCACAATCTAACCATTGGTGGTGAGAAATGCACACTGGTGAAGGTTGCTCTACATTGTATGACTGTAACTCAGTCGTAAACAAGTTTATCAGTAAAAAAAACAACTGTATTAACCATAATGTTTACGTAAAATAATCTTTTGGTTTTTCGGCCACACCCAGCGACACTCAGGGGTCACTCCTGGCTATGCACTCAGAAATCACTCATGGCTTGGTGGACTATATGGGACGCCAGGGGATCGAATCTTGGTCCGTCCTAGGCTAGTGCACCAAGGCAGACACCTCACTGCTAGTGCCACTACTCCGGGCCCTAAGTAAAAATAATTTTATCTTTTTGTTTGTTTGTTTTTGGGTTATACCCGGCAGAGCTCAGGGGTTACTACTGGCTCTACGCTAACAAATTCCTCCTGGCAGGCTCCGAGAACCGCCATCCATCTGCATGCAAGGCAAACGCCCTATCTCCAGGCTATCTCTCTGGCCCCATAAGTAAAATAATTAAAAAAAATCACATTGATAGCAAAAATGTTTTTTAAAAATGTATGGCAAAGGATGCTACCACTAACCCATGAACAATACAAATTAGAACCTACATGTCAAGTTCTATTCAGATTTTACTATAGATGATGTACACATGTAGGACTGATAAACACAATACAGGATTTACACAATACAGTATATAGTATTTACAATTCATTTTTTCTTACTCATGATTTTCTTAACATTCTCATTTCTCTAGCCTGCTTTATTTATTTTCTATTTTTTTCTTTTGTTTTTGGTTTTTCGGGCCACACCCATTTGATGCTCAGGGGTTACTCCTGGCTACGCTTTCAGAAATTGCTCCTGGCTTGGGGGGACCATATGGGACGCCGGGGGATCTAACCGTGGTCCTTCCTTGGCTAGCGCTTGCAAGGCAGACACCTTACCTCTAGCGCCACCTCGCCAGCCCCTAGCCTGCTTTATTATACAAATATGACACATAGTAAATATAAGACATAAAACATTTACTGTGTTTTTGTTAAGTTACTCTCGGCAAGCTCAGGGGGAGCATATGGAATGCCAGGGATCAAATCTGGGTTGACCACATACAAGACCCTATCCACTGTGCTATCACTCTGGATTTGAAAATAAAAATAAAGAGGTATACTTGGTGATTTGTCATTAATGAAGAAAGATTACAGGATACACTTTCACTCAAAAAAACCCAAAACAACCAGGGACCAAAGAGATAGCAGGGAGGTAGGGCATTTGCATTGCATGCAGAAGGACGGTGGTTTGAATCTTGGCATTCCATATGGTCCACCGAGCCTGCCAGGAGCAATTTCTGAGCATAGAGCCAGGAGTAACCCCTGAACGCTACCGAGTGAGACCCAAAAACCAAAAAAAAAAAAAAAAAAAAAACAAAAACAAAAACAAAAAAAAAAACATAAAACAACAAAAAAAGAAAAAATGAACTAAGTGCCTACTGCGTGTTAGTCACTTTGGTGTCATTGGACTTTCCAGCCAGATGAACTAAGTTTGAGCATGTGGAGAAAGATTTATTGTAGCTCAATATTTTGAGCTAAATACGCCCTATGACTAATGAGTAAAGTAGCAAGTCAGTCAGATGAAGTGCTAAAAGAAAAATACAAACTTATTCTCCTATTCATCCAAAAAGCACTTCAAAAGTGTCTCCCATTAGCTAGTTATTGTCGAAACATGCTATCAAATAGAAGCTTTTTTTTTTTTTTTTTTTTACTTTTGGGCCACACCCGGTGATGCTCAGGGGTTACTCCTGGCTCTACGCTCAGAAATCGCTCCTGGCTTGGGGGACCATATGGGTCGCCGGGGGATTGAGCCATGGTCCATCCTGGGCCTTACCACTTGCGCCATCACTCCAGCCCCAAATAGAAGCTTTTTAGTTTTGTTTGGGACCATACCCAATTGTGCTCAGGGCTTACTCCTGGCTCCACACTCAGGAATCACTACTGGTAAGCTTGGCAGAACATAAAGGATGCTGGGGATCGAAGCCAGGCTGGCCATGCAGGGTAAGTAGTCTACCTGCTATACTATCTTTCCAGCTCCCCAAATTTTATTTACTTATTAAATGAATGATGTAGTAAATAGCCCAACATTACAAGGCTTATAATCAAGAACAGGCTTGGATCATAAAACAAGAGCAGAGATGCTAAGTACCCTATGATGCGTATAAGGATTAAGAATCCTAGAAGGGACTGGAAAGATACTATTGCAGGTAGGTCCTTACATGTAACTGACTCTTATTTGGTCCCTAGCAAGCCAAAAGGTAGCCCAATTATAGCCAAGAGTGATCCTGAGTGTGGAGTTAGGATTAAGTCCTGGGCACAAGACTTAATCTTTTGCATGTGGCCCAAAACAAAACAAAATAAAAATCCCAGAGAGGAAAACCTAGCATGAGTGATGACTAGTCAGGGCCATTCCTTCACATCTCCAAAATGGGTGAGCATGTTGAAGTTTAGGCCAGCAGAAGACTGGGAAGCTGATTTGGAGAACCACGTCATGTACAGGTGCTCCCCAATTTACGAAGGTTTGACTCACTATGCCATAAGATGCTTTGATTTTTGAAATAGGCAGCCTGCACAAACTTGATGATGGTGAAATGTTTGCAAAAACTGTTCTTTAAGTTATGAATTGAGTCTTCTACTTTTCACTTTCCATATAATATTTACTAAGCATATTTATGAATAATATTTTGAGTATTTGAAGAAGGCTCAGAATTGTGATGCTCACTAGGGTAGGTGTATTAAATGCATTTTGGCAGGGGGAGGGCATCACTGGCCATTTTTGGCCCATTGGTCTGTTAGTTTGCCCAAGGATGTGATGCTACTTAAGACCTGCAGTGCCAGGGATAGCTGGGCCTCTGTGGCAGTGCTGGGGTACTTCAGAGCCACTCCCAAAAATGCTCAGGAAAGCATGTGGGTCAGCAAAAGGAAAATGAGAAATATAGAAATGGGTGAAAGGAGGGCCGGAGAGATAGCACAGTGGTAGGGCATTTGCCTTGCATGTAGCTGACCCAGGATGTTCGAATTCCGGCACCCCATATGGTCCCCCAACTCTGCCAGGAGTGATTTCTGAGCAGAAAGCCAAGAATAACCCTTGAACACTGCTGGATGTGACCCAAAACCAAAAACAAAAAAAAAAAAAAGAAAAAGAAAAGGGTGAAAAGATGTGAAGACTTTTTGGGGAGGTGTAAGGAAGGGTTTGGAGCCACATCTAGCAGGGCTTAGGGGTTTCTCCTGTTCATGTCCAGGGGTCATGTGTGCCCCCCTGGTGGTGCTCCAGGAACCATAAGCAGTGCCAGAGATCAAACTGGTAAATTGGCAGCATTGCAAGGCCAGTGCCTGAATGCCCAAACCTCTTTTGCCTCAATGTGAAGATATTTTAATGGGAAGGGCTAGA